>NC_054375.1:99317183-99522183 GCF_017654675.1 Xenopus laevis | reverse complement strand
ATGGTTTTACACACTACACTACACTGTACATTTTACATTAACAACATCAGAAAGAACATTCCAGCCCTGTGGACAAGTGACCTTGGATATATTTACATATTTTCAACTCTTTCTGTCTTTCCTGAGGTCACCAGTAACCTTATGATTTGCTATGAGCAAGCAGTTCCTTTCAATATGTTAAATATATATATAGTAATTAATTACTGGTCTTGATTCGTCCACAGCACTACCGAGGGCTTTCTCCCCTTTCCTGTTTTGTTGCATTTGGATTGCATTTAAATCAGAGAAAACTCAAAATCCTGGGTTAATCCTATTTGATTTAGGCATATTAGACAGAAGATACATTAGCCTCACTGCAAATGAACTCCCTGCTCTAAGGCAAAATGAAACATCTTGGGAAGGATAACTGAAATTGCTATGGGACTCAGGGTTATGGAATATTAAAGGGGTTGTACAGCCAAATACAGAAATGTACATATTGAAATAAAATGTATTTTTAAGCAACTTTCAGATATGTATAAATTAAACACTTAAATTAATAATTTTGAAGTTATTTGTAAGTTATCACAATCCAGACACCTCCAGATAAAGCCACAGTCTGCATGTGTTTCCACTTAGCAAATTAGCCAGTTGCTTTGGTCAGTGGTTTGAACCCCAAAGCTGATGGCAGTGTCAGACTGGAAACTTAAGGCATAGAAAACTAGAGACAGAGGGGACGATTAAGAGACATGACGTGTAGATATGAATCAACATGTAACTGTTTCATTATATTTAGTTCATATCATACATTTTTAATGTATCCCACCAGTCATTGTCCATGTGACAATCAACTGAACTATATTAAGCCATAATGGACTCTGTAACAAAAGGTAAGCTTCCTTCTCACATGCTCTACTTTGACCTATCACAGTGCAGTTTCCTAGCAGACAAAAGAATGGAGGGTAGGGTTGCCACCTGTCAGGTTTTCACCCGGACCATATTTCCAAATTAGGATAGCTGGACAGGACATTAAAGTTAATGGCATGGTGATCAGCTCTGCCTCAGACGTCACCTGCCCCCTGTCCAGAGTTGGGAAAATGAAAAAGGACAAATAAAAGTACCAAGGCAGTGGTTACTGGGCCCCAGGGCTGCCACCAGTAATCAAGAGGCCCCGTACAGCAACATTTTCTGGACCCCCTGGTCCCCGCCCACCACAGATTCTGCCTCCAAGCCACACCTCAGATCCCTCCCACACAGCAGTAAAAAGTCCACACCAGGTTAGGGCCCCCCTACAACTTCAATCATTGGTGGTCAGGGCCCCCCCTATAAATAAAAAATTGCACCAGGGCCCCCCATAAAAGTTTTTACAAAACCATTGGAGTTCAGGGCCTTCTACAAGTTTAAAAAAAACATTGATGGCAGGGGCCTATAGAGTATTAAAATAATACATTGGTGGCCAGGGGTTTTAAAAAAAAAAAAAAAAAAAACACGCGCACACACACACGAACTTGTGCCTTCAGGACTTCAACATTGTTAATTTCCGTAGCTTTGGGTCTCTTTGCCTTGCTAGGACCTCAACATCATCTATTTTCACCGCTTCAGGACATCAACTCTGTCTATTTTCGTGGCTTTGGGTTTTTTTGCCATTTCAGGACTTTAACTTCATCTATTTTCGTGACTTCGGGTCTTTTTGCAGCTTCAGGACTTTAACTTCATCTATTTTCGTGACTTCGGGTCTTTTTGCAGCTTCAGGACTTTAACTTCATCTATTTTCGTGATTTCGGGTCTTTTTGCAGCTTCAGGACTTCGGCTGTTCGGGACTTTAGGCGGCACAGCTTCAGCGTTGTCAAGGGGGCCGGGTCTTTCGAAAAGTACAGCACAGCCAGGCCCCCCTTAAGGCCAGGGCCCAGTACAAGAGTACCCCCTGTGCTCCCCTGATGGCGGCCCTGCTGGGCCCCACAGCAAAATTAACTTTTTGACCCTTAAACTTTGCTAATAAGGCAATAAATTAGTGTCCCACTGAGGCCCTTATACCTGCTGAGCCCCTGTACCAAACAGGAGGGAGAGACCCTTAAGAAGAGGAAAGTAGTACATAAAGGGTACGTTCGCTTATCAATACACATATCACTGGGGAGGTGCCAGGTGATAGTGCTGGGAGCCCCCAGGGATTATAATCACATTCCTCAGACCACCCCCCATTCCCATTTAGTGCTCCTGTTCGCTCCCTGTAGGTGTGCCATGTCTCCAACTTCTTGAGAGACAGAAGAAGATGGTTACTTGGCAGTCTGACAGTATTACTCTGGGCTGGCAGTTTTCAGCAAACTGGAGCACTGGCTTGGAAACTCAGGAAAGAGAGCACAATCACAGTGAGTGCCAACACTATCACCTGTACAAATTGCATGCAGGGAAAAAGCATTCCGTTATATTCCATGTTGCAGCAAATCAATCAGATAAGAAAATAATATTAATTCAATAATGTTGTACCACAGATACAAGTTTGATAAATGTAATAAATTTCCCTTAGTGTGTGTAAGTGTCAACATAATTTGTCAATGGCAGTGGCCATTCTCAGGTGGTTCCTGCAATGCTCAGCCGTAGCGCTTACCTTTGCTGAGAGGAGGGGGGTCGGTGGGGGGTGCATCACTAGTGTGGAGAGCTCAATTGCACTCTCTTGCACTAGAAAAGCTGAATTTCAGTTTAAAAATCAGAAATTCTGCTCTAAAAAGGTACCAGGAGCTGCTTTTTTGCTGCCCCTGGTAACATACTTGGTGCTGCCGGCTGAGGCGAGTTTTTTTAAGTTACCTCTTTGGCTCAGCACCCAGGTCAATGGACAAGCTTGGGCAGCATAGAGAGGAATGAATTTACATGACTAAGCACCAAACTGAAATGTTGCAAATCCAATGCATCTTCTTTTTGTCTGGAACTATTTTTTTAATCTATATTTTTATTCTTAACTGACACCCATAAACTTTGTAATAGGGACTTTGTAATAGGGATGCCTCTTATAGAACTGAATATATAAATGTGTGTGTGTGTGTGTGTATAGTGGCCTACAAACAAATGCCAGTTGTTTCTTCTATCATTGTACCTTAGGCAAGTATGCAGGGCATTACTGAATCTAATTATAAGCAGTTGTCATGACTCTGGATGCACAACTTGCTGCAAATTCCTGTGGCATCCCCAGTAAGAGCAGCATTAGATATTAGGAACTTGGCAATGTTAGCATTTTAAAAGTCGGAAAGTGTTGTTTGCAAATGCAACTTTGTGGTGGAAACAAATTCAGCTGTATCACAAAGATTATCTATACTTTCTTTTTCATAAAAGATTCCGTTGGCAGATTCCTAAACTCCTCAGAAAAATGCATCCTTGAGGATTTGCTGAGAGCTGATCAGCAACTGATCAAGAAACCCACACATGTAAAACGTATTTTCATCACATAGCTGGCACAATAGAAGAAAGAACACATACAGTATATAAACAAGAATTCTGTTACCTGATGTGAATAGCACAACATACAGTACAATAGTCTACTCTGGCTTCCAATGCATGCTTCAAGTAAATGTCTCTGTGGGATGTTCTCATACAGTTATATACAATACTTCAGCATGTGGTGGGTATTACATAAACAAATGCAGGTATAAAAAGTTGGAAGTGGGAAGAGCAGACCTGAGAGCAAAGAACATCCTTCTCTGTATATCTGCATTTATACAGTACAAGATCAGTGGTGCTATAGATGGACACAACTCATCATTATCTAACATTTATCCACAGAGGAAACATTGTAAAGGTGGCAGAGAAAGCTAAAGACTTGCATCCTTCTCCGAGCAGCAACTTTACTGAGGATTTCAGCATGATTAAGAAAAACCTACAAAGCCTGGTCAAAACTTCGGTGAGAAGAACATTGATTCCATGTGGTAAAACAGCACTAGCCGCAGTACAGGATCTGGTAGTGAAATAACACCAAAGTTGTGCCCTAAATATCCCTATCCGCATGGGGGCTTTCTCTGACACCACTTTGCAAGGGCAGTGTTTGCTGATTAGGAACTAAACATGCCCAGAAAGTGGCAATAGCAGTTTATAGCACATGGAGAATGGGCAGAGATGTGCTGTCATTAAGGAATCTGTGTAAAACAGTATTATATAAGTAGCCAGTGAGTTAGTCCAATAAACCAGGCATGAGAAATACACACAGAGTAAAGCTGGAAAATGTCAGTTTTCAAAATTGTATTCTCTTTTTTTATTGTAAGTTGCTTGATCTTAACAATATAAGTTAAAAAGAATTATCCAAGAATAACTGCAGGGATTTTGGGAGTTGTAGTGCCTAGTGTAACATATTTCTTAAAATATTCAGTGTATATTTAGCTGCAGCTCTTGGTACTAGCTGGGCTCTAGTTTGTACTGTATATATGTATACTGAATGGTTATCTGCCCTAAATGACTTGTGCATCAGGTTTAGTGACAGAAGCTCATATCTTAACACTGTAACATCAGTGATGTCCCATCTCCACATTTTATATGTCTATAGTGCTTGACAGTTAGTCGCACTGGGTTCCTTAAAATAGGTGCTGCAAGTGTTTTTTTCCCAGGAAGAGGAGACTTATAGAATACAGTGCAAGCTCTTGCCTGGTATGATCTTTACATGGAAGTGGGGTCAAAGCTACCCCTGCTGCTCCAATCCTCATCAACTCAGAACATCTGGGTCCACAATCAGTGTAGGCATGTGTGCGTATATGTGTTACACCTGCCCTTAAACCACATACACTGCTTAACTCTAGGCTCCCTTATACATATTAGAATGATACTAGGATACTAGGAGTGTTGATACCATGCAAAAAAGGTATTCATGCATGCTCCTTTGCAACTTATGACAAACACCTTTAGTCTGTACTTATGAATTATGTGCATATTTATGCATATACACTGGAAAACAGGAATCTTTGGCAGCCTGGCCTTGGGTTACCATCAATAGCTTCAACTGCAAAGTGATTGGCACCAATGCTGTTAACTGCCACCGTGGCATGCCAACATAAGTACGGTAAAGCTACAACTTGCACACAAATTACTCAAATATTGGTGCATCGTGCAGTGGATGCAACTTTGCATGGGCTTACAATTCCACTGGAATTGTAGTTAAAAACCACTGCATTGTGGGTTATAAAAAAACAAGGAGATTTGCACCTGTGTATATTGTGCACGAGCCATCATTACTCTAAGCAAAAATTCTTAAAAGCATAGAAGTTAGCAGACACAAGCAAGTAAAGTATGTGTAATGCTGACAAGGCCTGTGTTAGTGTGATGGTAATGGTACTATATGCTTTCCTTTAGGGCAGCACACACAACTTGCCATGTCCAACCAGCACTGACCACTCTTCCTGCTTAACAAGTGGCATTTTTATTACATTCCTGCTTCTCCAGATCATATGTTCAGTGTTTTATCTGTTATTCAGGTAAGTTCTATCCTGGGAGACTTGTGTGTATTTTAAGGTAAGAATCAGGAAAATGAAATTGCCAGTGCCAACATTTTCACCTAATTCCTATGGACATATTGGTGAAATATCATTAGCCTATTGAGTTACAATTGGCACGTGTGAATAAAGGCATAGTGGGTAGCTGCAACATGAAGTGAAAGTAAAGGTATTTATAGTTTAAGCCAAGAAATGAGCAAGAAAAAGCAGCAAGGAACAATAGTGACTGCTTAATAGAACTGTGGTCAGTAGTGATGAGGAGAAGGGAAGCAAACTATGCGATGAATGGTGGCTTAGGCATGTAGAGGGCCCTGAAAGATCAAGGTTAAAATGACATTCAACGGATGAAACATACCCTGCAACAGTCCATCTTTACACAGTTTTGGTGACCATGAGAACTCTAAATACTCTGTGTTGCAAGCATTCTCTATAAAGCTCTGCATAAGCTGTAACTGTAATAACTATGAATACCTTGTCATAAGTCCATTATAAGAAAATGCCCTATAGCTCTGCAGAAAACCCCTAAAGCACCCCTTTTGTTTCTTCTCACTGTATTATTATTACTTCTGGGCTCCAGAACAAGCTGTACCAAGTGCTAACTGTTCAGAAGAAAAACCTGCCAGAGCTGACATTAATGTATTCTTATTGCAGATGGTGTTATATATAAGGGTTCCATCTGGAGAAAGAAAAATAATCTCTCCTTGCTTCCATCAGCCCCCTGTATATATGGTTTCAGCATTAACCCATTCACATCACTGATGCATGCCATTTGTGACACTAAATAAGAAACCAGTTAAACAACCCCTGTTATTATTACTGATTAATTCAGCATTATATCAAGTGACAGATGGGGAAGAGAAATGGATGGTGCTACACTGCTTACGTTAACTGCATTTAAAGGGAAACTATATATTTATAATAAAATATAGAAATGGAATGTTAAGCATTAAATGCTAATACTTATTTCATAAACAAATGTAGTTTGTGTAGTTTCCCTATAGTCTGCTATTCCTTCATTTTCAGTTTATTCTGCTCAGAATCAGTGCTTCGGCTACACTGGGCACACTGCATCAGAAGGCATAGTTTTTGCAGCAGGGAAATTATCCTTTCTCCTAACCATATAGTAACCATAGAGTCAGTCTTTGTGGCTAAGTGCTGTTCAGATTTTGCTGTCCAAGTTTTCTTGAATGGAATTTCGGAAATAATATCATGTATGAATTTACCTGTTTAGCTTTGATTGTAGTCACTTGAGGGATTCTTACATTATTTCAGATTTTTTGCATTTTCTAGCGTTCTTTCTGGTCTGTAAATATTATATTTTTTAAACTTGATGTAAAGTCACATAAGGCAATCATCCACAAAGAGTAAGGGGTACTTGCTTGTACAAATAGTGAGGCAAATCGATCCAGTAATACAAATATGAAGGCAAAATAAATGTACTCACACATCAAAACTAATTTGAGGTAGGAAACAGACTAGGCTGGAGGTATAGTGTTACCAACATGCATGATACAGCAGTGTACTGGATCCCCAAAGTGGATTCCTTTCAGGACCAGAACACTAGCCTGGATACCTTTCCACTTCTATACACTAGGTGAGTATTGTTACCCACTTACCCCACCATATCTCTCCTTGGTGGAGAACAGAACTGTTCTTGAAAATAGACCAAATTCCAATCAAGTTCAACCCCTCCAAATGAACCCCAGTGCACATATATATACACACACACACACACACTCGTACCAACCTATGTATACACTCGCATATATCAAGTATAAATAATATAGCTATATAATATATAATCTATAAATATAATATCTATACTAATTGTAGATTTTAGTATCACAACAACTTATAATATTATGCTTGTCCAACCATCCAAGCCACTCTTAACAGGAATTAATCTATCCTTCTTAAACCATGTTCACAGGGGTTTCAGTGCTTCAATATATCTACGGGCTTTAAACTTCTCCAATACTAAGGTCTCCCTTTACCTCAAGCCCTCTGGCATATTAACTCCCTGCTTCATGTGGAGTCCTAAGAGGAAGATCTATGGGTCCCCTCCACTTTAATAGCCTAGGGAACCGGAAATATTCACAATACACCTAGACTGGGAATACCTCCTTCCCATAGGGTATAGGCCATGTCCATGGGACATCCTGAAATGTAGGGGAAGTTAACTCTTTCACATCCCCAAAATAAATATAATCTTATGAAAAGGAAATGCAAGCCAAGGATCAAGGGGGGGGGGAAATATAGACTGTTGTAGGGCCATTGAGAAAACACTTAGGGGTCTATTTATCATGCTGTGTAAAAAGTGGAGTGAAACATTACTAGTCATGTTGCTCATAGCAACCAATCAATCTTTGCTTTTTTTTTTCTAACTGTTAAAATCTAATTGCTGTTTGGTTGCTCTCGGCAACATCACTGGTAATACTTCACTCCGCTTTTTACAATGCATGATAAATATGCCCCTTTCTGTTCCTGAGCAGCCACTTGAGGCAATGTAAATGCCTAGACATGGCCTTTGCATATCCATTTAATGTGCAGTCAATGCGCCAATGATCCAGTGGCTATAGATATGGTTGTTTTGGCAGGAAATATAGAGATCTGGTAAATGTCTACCTTTGCCCCCTGTGAATATTTCAATGAAATTCAAAATTATAAAATGAATTTATACTATGAAAATCAACAATCACAATTAGATGTCAATAACTAAACAAGATGAGAAGAACAATGAATGAGTAATTGGTTGTCAGATGTTCAATAAACAAGGCTTTCAATAACAGGCAATTAAAGTTCCATTTTATGAAGCCTGTGCCAACAGCATTACACAATTGCAGCCAGAATACCCATGAATACCCATGACATAGTATATAAAGGAAGACATTTTACAATAGGCTAAACTCAACATATTAATCATATAAAATGGTAATGAGTATTATGGCAATGAAACAAGAAACAAATACACCAGAACAAAAAGAATTTCTCATCACTAGGCTGAGATTATATAAAGAAATAAGGATAAAAAGAATCGGCATAAGGAGGAGTTTCTTATTTTTACCTCTCACAGGTATTTCAACCTTTTCAGTACCTTTATCTAGGCTTTAAAAAGTCTTGCCCTTACTAAGATAGTAAAAAGTATCACTCCTGATAAAAAATTACAATTGCAAAGTACATGTGCCACATGTGTACCTAGCTGTAGTATTGCTCAACCAAGTATCCTTGCTTCCTTATAGGCTCTGTGAGAAGATGTACCCATTGGTCCTTCAAGTTAGGTACCTTCTTATAAGCCATAATTGACCAATAATTCTTACTTTTTTTCAGATATGTTGGAAAATACCAGAAAAAGTCTCCAATGTGAAAAAAAAACCTTGAACCTAATATCTTATTTTATGTTTGTTCAGCAGCAAAAAGGATTGTGGCACTAAGAAAGTTTATTGAAGGGTGAGTGTGAAGAACAGAAATTCAGACTTCATCAGAAGGCTCTTTGGCTCTATTAAATGCAAGCTGTCTAATTCTGAATATTCTGTAGTTAAAATAGTAAATGTAGCACACATGCAAACTGTAATTCTATCAGTTTTTTTAAATCTAGATTGTGGAAATTAAAAATATTTCATGTTAACAAAATAAACGGTTCCTACATTTATTTTGGCATACAACCCATTTTATACTTTGCTATGGGGGGAGGAGGCTTCATTTCTAGAGTAGTGACAGTATAGCTAAACACGTCAGTGCAATGCTTTGGTGAGATAAATCATCGCAAGGCTCTGACACTGCTTTTTCATTTCAAAGCTGCACCTAACAACATCCAAATAATATCAATCCTCACTGATATACTGTAATAGCAAATCCTACAGAAAACAACACACATTAAATCAGAACACTGGAACAGAAGAGCAAGGTGAAATTCTTGTTTTGGTGAGCCTAATGCTGGGCTACTCTCCTCCAGGTTGTACTGGGATTCAGGACCCCCACCAGCCCAATAAATAGTGCGTGTCTAATGAGTGCTGGTGTAAATTTGCAAGCAAAGTGGACCTACTCTAGCGCTACTTCACACCCTTACGCCAGGCGAAGTTGCGCTATGGCGAAAGGACGTAACTACGCTTATTCACTAACTTGCGCATTTTACTGAATGTTACCTCTTGCACTAGACTTTACTTCGCCAGGTCAGACCAGGCGAAGTTCAATACAATAGATAGAAGTTTGTCCAAAAATAGTTGACATTTTTTCTAAGTCCCAAAAAATGCTGGCGTCTTTTACTTTTTTAAGGGTGATAGTATAAAAAATAGAGTAATTTTTTTTTGGGGTACCCTCCTTCCCCCCTACATTTCCTAACATATGGCAACTCAACGATACAGTGGGCAAATGTGTAGGGCAATAGAACACCTTCATTTTATTTTTGAAAGGTTTCCTAGGCTTGTGTAATGTAGTTGCTGCAGCATATACGTCCATTATATTTTAACTTTGCGCCGTATGCAAATTAGGCATCTCTAGCGTAACTTCGATACCATTCGCTCCCTTAGCGCAAGTTCGCATTTTAGTGAATTTGCGTATCGCTGGCAAAACTACGCCTGGTGAAGTGCGGCGAAGCTGTCGCTGGAGCAACTTCGGATCTTAGTGAATTTGCCCCTATAATACATGTGTGCTGATCATAAAGCTATTGAATGCTAAATTTAGTAGCTACAAATGCAGATTTTAAATTATTCTAAATATTTTACTGTTATCTATATTGGTGTGTATAATTCTATACACACAGGAAACTCCTGGAATACAGTAGACAGGCACCTTCTTACCTATAATGCTCATGCTTTATCTAAGCCCAGTTCTTCTGGGGGTAGCAATACCAAGCTCATATAAAGTTTTTGAATAACAATTGTCCTTGTATTAATTGTGTACGGCACCCAGTAAACACAGAACAGAACTGCTTTCACCCAAAAATAGAAAGGCAGTTATGGCCTCTACATGTGTATCCCCAGACTGTGGTACTTACACTTTCCTGTTGTATCTCAAAAAAACAAATGTCAGACTTCTGCACAAATTCGGTACATATTTATCAAAATTTTTGTCACAGCCTGTTAATAAAATTCTGCAGTTCTCTATTCACTTGTATGAGATTTCTAGGGACATGTTTATAAAAGGGTGCCCCAGTCTTTGCTAAATATTCCCCAATGTGTTTAATATATACTTTATTTTTATTTATCTTTCCCTACCTGTCTTTTCTACATTACACTGCAGGGTAAGGAATAAAGCAGACACATTTAACAGCACAATTTAAACAAACAGAGTTCTGTCTTAAGGTCAAATTAAACATATTCTAAAGTCAAATTAAACATTTTCTGTTTATAACACATTTAAATGAGTATTTCTTTGCTGAAGGAGTAACATTTGGGGCTTATAAATAAAACATTAATGTGTATATAAAACTGAGATTTTGTGCAGTCGGTAAAGAAGCCCTGTGGATAGTAAGGATACTTCTATGAAAGCTGGTTCAAAGGCAGGCCCGGATTTGTGGAGAAGCCATCAAGGCCCAGGGCAGCAAAATTTGAGGGGGCGGCATGCTACCCAGCCACACCCACATTGGTTCAGAAACACTGGAGATGGGAAGGAGATACAATAGTTTTTTAAATTTCCCGTACGCCAATTGCCATTGCTCCAGTCCCAATAACGAAAATTTACGCGAATAAAAGGGAGGAGATGGGCAACCCACGACATCTGGTCTAGGGGCACCAGCTATGTAAATCCGGCCTTGGGGACAGGCTGGACTGCTCTACAAGAATCTAAGCTCAGCGATAGACCTGTGATCAGGTGCAACCCAAAGGGCTAAGGCACATGGAGCCTGTTCCTTTCCTCGGTTCCATTGATCTGCACTGAAAAGTTTGGCCCTAAAATGCCTGCTTTCGCATTTTCGGGCAGACCTTTGCTCCACTCTGCTGTGTGTGCTTGCAATCAAGTGGAAGCTGTACTATTCAGTGCAGAAGCCGTTGTTGCAGAAGTGTGTGGATCTGCTTCTCTGTCTGCAAAAAAACAAGCTGAGAGCAGCAGAGCCAACCCTCTGTGTGGATTTGATAACATGCTAAACTGCTCTAAAATCAGCAGATTATTTGCAAACACAACCCTGGTAGTCACAAGTCTTATGCTGTTTAACTTGTATGGCTGAAATTGGCAGAACATTGTTACGCTCTGATGACTAACTTCCTGCAGATGGTGATCTTCCAGCACACTAAATGAACTGCTTAGTCCTTACACAAGTACATTTAATGCACTAGCCTCTGGGGTATGATGCACTTACAAAAGTGTTTATTATTTTTTATTCAGATACACAGTCTGCCAAAGTATTATACTCAGAATAATCTGTCTACCACATGTGCTGGGGATAGGTTAAAAAAAAAATAATCCCATCTGGTATGAAGCATTAAAATATAGATTTAAAATGTAAAATACCAGTGAACTGGTGGTGGCAAGGACCTAATATAATTGGGGTATGGGGAAGCCACAGCTTAATGGGTATTAAACCCGTGAGTGAGTATATACCCTTTTAAGCCTTTTCTATAGCAGATCAATTGATCCTACTTATCAGTCTCCCCATTAGCATATAGTAATCTATTTGTGATTGCATTTGCTAACTACTGATTTAGATTGCAAGCTCTCTCCAGGTCTTCTTTGTTAAAACATAATAAAACCCTGTTTGTTATAAATTATGTTAACCATTTTAGTACAGGTATGGGATCACTTATACTGAAACCCGATATCCAGAGAACTTGGAAACAGTTTTCATATATTTACATATTTTAGCACTGTTGTAGTGTTTCCTTTGTCTGACTTATTCTATATTCTTACATATAGCAGTTAGCCAATAAAAGGAATCACAAAAATATTTATTTTTATTTTTCTGAACTATGTCTGAACACTTCTGATAACAGGGAACCTTGCCTCAGGCGGCACTTTATGAAGGCTGCCCCTCACATTTTTACTAGCACAATTTCTCTGGAAAACACCTTGCAATACCCCTCTGCTTGTGTAATTGTTTACATTTACGTTTTTTACGTTTTTTATTATGAAAACTATAGTGGATTGTTAATAAAAATGTTACAAATAGTCATCATTATGTATGTTTTTTCTTACTTTATACACTTTTAATTATGTGCTCCTTAGCCAAATGGATGTTTTACTTACACATAATGTCAATAGCATACAACTGTCAGTGCTGTAACAAGCTGGTTCTAGTGTAAGCCAGCAATCTGCAATACTGAACTGCCAAATATCAGGACTGAACTATTTGCAGCATGAAAAACAGTTGGTTTGAGGCAGCTCTATAATAAACCAGTTCAAAAATCTTAATTAAATAAAAGTACTAAACCCTAATTATGTTAACAGATTCATTAAACATTCAGAACAATATGGGTGCAAGCTTATATTTAAACCAGCTTCCTTTTAATCAATTACTAAAAGATACATTTTCAAAGAGGGTGCGAGTTCAAGATAACCACTACAACAAAAAGCAGCATAATGTGTCTATATTCTTCAAGAAAGGAATATCTTCCTGCTCAGGCCACTGAACTGCTGCTCATCACATCAGAAAGGTCTAATGTAAACTGAGTAGTAAAACAAAGATATGCAAGTCTCTTTATTATACTACTCTGTTTACATATGAGCAGTGGTTCAGTGGATAAACACCTCACTGATTTTAGAGTACACTGCTTAGAAACAGGGTTAGTGTCATAGTTAACAGTCTATTAAGCCACATGATTTAACTCTAATTAGACCTTGCGCCATTAGTAAGTCTCTGATGATTATGACCTTTAAGAATGTGGGTTTTTTTTGTTTTTTTTTTACTTCAGTTACTTGATGGGTGGGTTGGATATATCTTTATTTAAAGCAAATCATACTCTGTATGCAATTTTTGTATTTATCTGGATTCAAAAAAATGAAAATGGAAAAAATAGTTAATTCGATTACTAGGTCATGTAAAATGATTGTTAGCTTCTATAATGACCATAATTCTGTGAATTATTAAATATGCCCATTTAAAGGCAAGAAGCTTTACAGATGTATCTGTATAACAGCACACAGCTCAGGGTGTTAATTGTATCGCCTTCCAAATGTTCTTGAAATGTTTCACACTTATAACCTAACAGAGATTCAGTAGCACAGGTGCTAATGCAACGCCTTTAGGGCCTCTCAGCTCCAGTTAGCAATCTTAAATAAAGTGTCAGAGTTAACCCTTGCTGTGAGACCACCAGGATGTCAGTATACATGTAAACAATTCATGCTATGCTAGTAAAGAAGCCAGGATATGTGAGGGAGCAAATAATGGGGATTTGAAAGATTTGCAGCTAATGAAAATAGATGTTTCCTAAATGTGGGCTGTAGCTGAGATATGTGAACAGATTGGAAAGACTAAGTGACTTCGTGACAGCCAATGGGTTTGACGCTTCAAGCCAGACTCGGCAGAAGGGACTGATTGTGCAGTGAGTTCCTCCACTAGCTGTGACTACAGTGTATTCTTCCCTCCCTCCCAACTCACACACCAGGAGAGAGGAGCTTTATTGGGAACTGTCCAGTTCTGTGGTACTGAACTCAATGAAAAAGGAACTTACAAAGCGGTTAGTAGCTGGAGGCTGGAAATTTAGGATACACTGACTTTTGGAATTAGCAGCAAGAACAGGTTGTTGCTGAGAGGGAATCCCCAGTACTTGCGGAGCCAAAAATCTCTGTTTGGCAAAGCCTGAACTTCTGTTGTTGGGCTAAGACATTCAGTGAGTTTCTGAAGAGAACGGTTAAGCTCAGAGGAACACAGACTGGACCTCAACACTGTAACAGTCACAGCTTTCATCTAAAAGACATTTCCATTTCGGAAGGAAAGTTTTAAGAAGATATATTTTTGCAATATGGCATTTATGGTGAAGACAATGGTAGGTGGGCAGCTGAAGAACCTCACAGGAGGTCTTGGGGGAAAAGAGGAAAAAGGAGAAGGAGAAAAATCAGCAGCAGAAGCACAAGGGATGACAAGGGAGGAGTATGAAGAGTATCAAAAACAGCTACTTGAAGAAAAGTAAGTATTCAAATTTTCACTCCGTCACTTTGCACACTAGGTTAGTTATTCATTGGCAGATAGTTCCCACTTTGCTAATATTATTTTACAAACTTGGCAGCAAACTAAACTATAATGTCCTCTAGGCTGCCCCTTGACCTAAATTTCAATTAATAAGGAAGAGAGAATTTAAAAAGACCTGATTTTTCTGCGGGACCACAACTGACAGCCTTCCACTGCCTATGCAAAATAACAGTAAAACTCTGGGTGCAACGTGTACTATAGGAGGCTTACAATACGTACATAGATCCACGTGGTAATATAGGTAGATATTCTGCAGAGAGTGCTACTGGGAGACTGTGCAACAAATATACAAACATAATAAAGTAGTAACACGTTCAACGCTGATAGACATAAACTAAGTGAATTGTAAACATTACACCAACTGGAGCAGTGTAGTTGTATTAGGTGGCAACTTCATATTGTAAATAAGTATTGGAATGATCACAAAACATAAAAACCCTTTAGTCTAGACACAACTCTGGAGCATGCACCCAAATGAATTCTAAAACATGTTTATCTAGCGACAGCTATATGTCATTCTTAAACGTTTACAAAAAACAAGACCCTGACAAATACTGCCCTTACCACTCATAAATTTGAGGCCCTGCTGAACACGATAAAAAAAATTATATTACAAGCAGAATAAACAGCATTCAGACATTTACTGTGCCATTCATAATACTCAGCGAAGGATTCAAAAAAGGTTGCTAGCAGAAAATGGGTTAATCTCCTTAATTCTCATTTATGTGGATGCCTGCTAGCTTAATCCAGAGATCTGTACATTTCTATTTTATTGTCTCCAGTCGTAAACATTCCTAAACGTAATCCTCCCATCTGCCAGACACTATCCCCCTCCCCATTGTGTGTTCTCAACTCACTGCTGGATTATGTGAAGAAAACAGACATGGGGATCAGATGCATTACTTTACAGACTGGGGTGAACAGTGACTGGCAGGCCTGTAAAAAGAGGGATGTAAAAAAAAAGGAAAATAAACACAATCATAGTAATAATATTCAAAGACTACCTGCCAGAATGAAGCATTAATAAACAGAGAGCAAGGCAAGTAAAGCCAATAATAACACCAACTGACATATAATCCCATACAAAGATGTATTCAGTTATTATAGCACACAGAGAAATGTAATAACACCGTAACCAAACAATCCCAACATGTGATAACAATATTATTTCTGTGCATTTGTGAACTGGGAATTATGAAAAAGAATTGCATTGATAGATCAGAATGAACCAATTACGGTGGTCCAATAATGAGCAGAGGCATAGAATGAAACTAAAGCTTTAGGTAGTAACCTGCAGATAGGGCACAACCAATATTTCAGTTCCATGGTGATATACTTCTATTCACAAAAGCCTTAACTAGAGACTACTAAGCAAAGTATTGTAAACACAAATGAGGTGATCACTGTTCTAAAATGCCAGAATTGAGAGTATTAAAAAATAAAATAGAATGATGAAATGTAAGGAGGGAAACAATTCAGTGCTTTTACTGACAACTTGGGTAATATATTAAGATTCACAATGGACATATTTATGATGCTCACCATGAAGCAACTAATTCATATATTTCATTGAAAACCTTTCTAAAAACCAAGTCAATGTTTAAATTTCATAAATACAGAGATTTTGGAGATGAATTCCAAGATAACTAGATGATGTACTCCACAGCAATAGCTTTAAGCAACCAGAGTTATGCTTTCACTTAGCTTAAGATGCCCATACACTAATATCATATTCATAAAACATATCTAATATCATATATAGCCTGCACCACTCACTGGTTGAACTACAATCCCAGACATATAGCTCAAGGGAGGTAATTCTTGCTGTATCAAGAAAGCACAGCACACCAGGCAGATAATTAGGTCAGGAACCTTTTTGAGCAAATAATTAACCACTTCCATACATGCTTTGTATACTTCAGAGACAACCTATGATTAAATAAACCTATGTGCTTGTCCTTACTTGATACAGCTATTCACATAACATGCTTTAAAGCTTGACAAGGAGGATCATTGTAATAATAATTGAGCCCAAAAAAAAAAAGGATAACGCTGTGTTGTGAATGCAACTCTGTTTGTAGTTGAAAGGGGAGTAGGAATAAAACAATGGCCAGATGGAAAGTAATGGATTAAAAAAGAAAATGATTCTACAAGGTAAAAGAAGAGAAACAGCTGGTTATCATAAAATAATTATGATTTAATTAATAATGGGGAACAGCAAGAGGTTGAGAAAGTAAAGTGAACGAGAAACAGGAGCAGAATAAAACAAGTGTGGTGTGTAAAAATAATATGTGATAAGAGGGATGAAGCACAAACACCTCTTGATTAGGAAGCAAAGTGAGATATTTATGGTAAAAATATGAATTAATGAACACCAGCGCTTTCACATTAACATCATCTTAGGAGGGTGTTAAGAAGTCTCCTATCTGTGAGCTCCCACAAAGCACAATAAATAAGTTAAATATAATAGGGAGGGCAGATTAACTCCCCTTTCCCACAGTCTATAATCTTCCTCTTAGCAGCATTATTGCTGTTTGCTGTAAAGACCCCTAAGGAGCTTTTCCAAGCATACCTCTGCAAACGCAGTATATTAAATTAAAGGGTAGTCCGGGATTAAAGAATTTATTGTGTCAGGCCAAATGGATGGTATTTGCGAGATTTAATTGTGGTGAATCACCCTTGCTTGTCCAGGAAAGACTGGAACCACACGTCACTTGAGAAACAGTTACTATTATCAGGTCAATGTGCTCTGAGGTTAGGCAGCTTAATTAAGCTAGGAAGAATGTTTCTATGAGGCCATAGGGACAGACACTGTAACCTATTGAACCTCATTATCTGTAGGCGTATTCCCTGTGTCTGTTTGCAGTTCTCTTAAGTATGGCGAACAAGTAGTCAGCACAACGATTATCACTTATTTGTAGAGGTAGTGCACATCCTTCAATGGCCACTGTCCATTGGGATCACAAGTAAGAACGTATTTAGAACAGCACCACCAAATTTTATTTAAAAAGCCTTTATTAGTGCTTTAGGGCATCACAGCCTCTTGAAGCTCTCTTAAGGAATATGACTGAACTTAGAAGTCTGGAGAAAGTGGTGTAAAATGATTAAGAGCTACTTTGACATTATTTCTGGTTGATGAATACAACATAAATATATTTCACAGTGAACACGAATCCCTTGCACGCAAGGGAATCGTGTTCACTGTGAAGTCTCCCCAAGCTGTGGGTTTGAGGTGCTGCACCCAGACCAGAGTCGTGGATCGGTGAGTGACCTGTTAACATCATATGCTTACTGAACGGTGAAGTTGAATTTTAAACAATAGGTCTGGGGCAGCTGCACGCGGACCCCCTCACTCACATGGTGAGCGTTGCATGATTTATGCCCGTTTATCTTAAAGGGCTCGGAATGTAGTAGGGATGGAGCTCTCCCTAATTGGTATATTGGTTATTTTAGTTATACATATATTTCATACAAACATATTATCCTTAGTTTAAACTTACTCAGAAATCATGCTTTAACTGATCAAGATGGCTGTCAGAGTCAATAATTACATACTAGTCAGTATCATAACTTTCTCTGTGGGGAACGTATGCAGCCTCTCACCCGCTTTCAGCACAGTCCTATAAGCACAAGCAACAAAGAAATGAATGCACCCGACTGCATTAAAAAAAATCACTGCACAGGAACACCTGTTAAAATGAAAAATACTAAAAAGGATAAATGTTAGAAATCACTTGATATCCCTTTTATTTTATATAAAATATATTTTATTTATATTTTTTTTAAGGGAAAGGGATTTTAGGATAGGAAATATGTATTTTAGAATTCAAAGTTTTGATATTATTCGCCCCATCCAGGATGGAGAGGGATGCCTTGTACACGCAGCGCAAGGCGGAGAGAGCTACACTTCGAAGCCACTTCAGAGAAAAGTACCGCCTGCCCAAGGTAAATAACTGTCTACTAAGCAAATAGCCTACAGATAGGGAACTAAGGTACAGAGAAAGCACATCTGATTATGTTTAAATTGCCGGATCGAAAATTAATGGTATTAGTTTTTATTCTTGCTTAAAGGAAAACTAAACCCCCCAATGTGAAAAGCACCATCCACTACCCTCCATTGTGCTCCCTCCCTGCATTGTGCATTAGTGAAAAATGTGTCCCTGATTGTGAATCTCCTGTATCCTTGCGGAGTAGTGCAGTGGAGCTCAAGGGCACCATCTTCCACATCTTCGGTTTTCTCAGGATCCTCTTTCTTACCTTCAGCCATTGACAGAGTTTCTGGCACAAGCACAGTTGGTGCAAATATCGGACTGGCTCCAATATCTCAGTGTCACCAGTCCCTTCCTAAAGAAAACTGTTGAAAATGGCGCCCTTAAGCTCTGCTCAATTAGGGACATATTATATTGCACTATGGGGGGGGGGAGCAGGGAGGGGGCACTATGGAGGGTAGTGGATGGGGCTTTTCACATTAGAGGGGTTTAGTTCTCTTTTAAGGGTCTTTTCATGCTAGTAAATGGAGAGATTATTTCGATGGTTTCTTGCTAACAATGGTGCCCATAGTAAAATCACAAACACAGGTGCAGATGTATTTTGCAATATTAAAAGGTACATATATTCTTTTTGAATTATTCTTTAGAACACTAGCTCCCAAACTATGGGCTGGTTTTCACTGATGGAGTCCAAAGTCATGGAAGGCGTGGACAACCCTTCACCTTCAAACACTTTTCAGTTCAGTTAGTTTCAGATACTTCACCAGAAATAAAGAATTTTTCCAATTACTTCCTATTTGTGACTGTTCGTCTAATATTGAAGTGTAAAGTTTCATTTTTCACCTTTTAAACCAGTTTAAATTGATACATTTAGTTGATACATTTGTCATCTTTTTCCCTGCTGAGCAGAATCCCTGAGTATCATTAAAGAGGAACTCCGGCTTCCAAACCAAAATTTGATAAAGAGGCCCACATAACACAGAAACCCCTCATATATACATCACAGTTACCTGTTTATTCAAAAAGTAAGAATAAGTGCCATTTTCAATGCTGAAATCCAGCTGTTTAACAGTTCTTCTCTGTCTGCATCATTAGGGCTTAGGGAACTGTCAGAAACCATTGAAAATCATAAAAAGTCTGCATTTTTTTTTAAATGATGTATGTTGCAAAGTTGCTTGAAATTTACTTTTCAAAAAGCTTAAGTTATGTTTTTGTGGAGTTTCTCTTTAAAGGCAGCTGTTAGAATTGATACAATTGTTGTTAATATTCCAAGGATACTGCTGAGAAATGTATCAACTAATTGTTTCAACTAAATGAAGCAAATTGTAACAGTTCAGATGCTCCTAGATCACTGAGCTGCCAGGAACATTAAACTTTAGTTGTGGTAAAACAATAAAAAAATAAAAGATGGACAGCAATTGAAAAATGTATACTGAAGTATATTTAACAACCTCCTCATTACAGAAAATATAAATTATATAATGACTTGAAGGATGGCCATTTTCCCATACCTAATAAACAGGATAACATAACTAGAATCTACTCTAAGAGCCAGAGCTGTTGATTTTGTGATCTGTGGCAGGAAAGAGGGAAATATTTTTTTACTTGAAAAGGATAAGAAAGAATAATTTTATTAATCTTGTTGTAATAAAAAGCAAGCCTTACCAGTATGGTAAAACATATTTGTATATTACCTTGACTGTTTTAAATCAGAGTGTCCCTCTGTTCTTAGAGTGAAACTGATGATGCACAGATCCAGTTGGCTGGAGGAGATGTGGACCTACCTAAAGAACTGGCTAAAATGATTGAAGAGGACAATGAGGAAGAGGAGGGAAAATCATCTGTCATAGGACAGCTAACCAGCATCCAAAATCTTGACTTAGAATCAATCAAAGGAAAAGCACAGTCCACTCTGGATGACCTGAAGCAGTCAGCAGAGAAGTGTATAGTAATGTGACCTGTACTACTTGATTTAAACCAGCTAGCAGGCAGTCAGGACATTTAATATCACTTTCACTCCAACAGACCCAGTTCTGGTGACTGCCCAAAATACAAGCCAGCTAAGTAATACAGTTGGTGCCCAAATTCCAGCAAAAGTGTTAGTGACCCATTGATAAGAGCCCAACCCTGCATCCCCAGTCCAACATCTTTGGAATTCAAAAAAAGGCAGTTCAAGAGTCTGCAGTATAACGTTTGGCTACATGGAACAGTAATGACATGTTTAAAATATATATATAATCCTTTCTACAACTTTCGTGTTAAGAGGTGTAATGCTGAGTGTTAAGACTTTTGCTCACAAAACATATAGATCATTGTGAAGAACACAATCAGGATATACAAATGGAAAAGGGGCCAGTTCTAACTCAGGAAGGGAGAAAAATGGAAAGCACAAAACAGGTTAGAAGGCAAAACAAATTTTCTTACAGTGTGTGTGTATGTTTTATTATACATTGTATTAAACACTACTTTAAATATCAAATCCCATTTTGTAGAATTAAAAAATACTTTCTAGTTGTTGAAAGATCAGAATTTGCACAATGCAGAGAATTTCTATTGTTATGCTGAAAAAAAACACACACATATATTATACAATAGAGGGGGATAGTTCAGACCAAGCTTTGCTGCAATTTAGTGGAGGTGGAAACCCTTATTCCACAAGACTGAGAATGCACCACTAGTGTGGCTGGGTTTATGCTAGAAAAGCTTGAACATATACAGTAGGACGCAAAGGTTTGGGCACCGATTGGCAACTTTAGTTGATTTTGTAAGTGAAAGGTCGAAACCAACTACTGCAGGAATCACTGTGTTCAACAACATTTTTTTTGCAAGTCTTAATGCAGAGTTACATATTATTTCACAAACTCCAGAACACAAAAACAAGGAAAATAATAATTGTGGCATATGCTGTAGGACACCTTAATAAGTCACTGTATTACTATCACCCCCTTTGGTACAGATCACAGTAAACCTTTCAGTTCTTATTGTAGAGATTTTTTGACAACTCTTCCTTGCAGATAACTTCTAATGCTGACTTCTTCTGGGCCCCACTTGTGTGTTTAAGATCTACCTACAGAATTTTATGTTTATATCAGGGGACTGAGGGCCATTTCAAAGAATTCAGCTTGGTTTTCTTCAAGTGGCTCATTGTGGCGTTCAGGACCATTATCTTGTTGTTTTAGCTTCTGGACTAACTGTTTTACATTGGGATACAGAATTTGCTGATATTTAGTGAAATCCATTCTTCTATCTACACATGCAATGTATAATGGGTCCACTTCCAGGTTTAACAGTTGGCAAGGTGTTGTTTTGTTCCTTTTTTTCTCCAAATACTGTTCCTTTTTTCTCCTAACAAACCATTGTTTACTTCATCAGCCCACTGCATTGTTTACAAAAGGCCGCTGGCTTGTCTAAATTCTGTACCTCGATGTTGACACTTGTGATGAGCCACAGGTAAGGCTTCCTCCTAATGACTCTTCCATAATGGTTATGTATGGCTGCCAAACTGTCCTGCAGGTCCTCTGCAGTTATATGAAGGGTTTCCTTTCCCTTCTGGCTAGCATATGAGAAGTTGCCTCTGAAGATTTTCTTGGTCTTCCAGATCTTGCCTTTGCAGTTTCTCACAACTGTAATTTCTCAGTGCCATTATACACAGAGGAAACTACAAGCTGGAAGCATTTTGCAATATTTTTAAAGCATTACCTGCATTGTTAGCTTCTTTTACAGATCAGCACTCAGTTATTTAGAAGAACGCATGGTTATTGCATGTCCACCCATAGTTTGGTGTGTCAGAGATTTTATTAAATTCTGCAAATGTCAACAAATGACAACACCTAATGGCTATTAAGGTTAGGGACCTGCAGTAGTTGTTTACTACTTTTCACTTAAAAACTAGTTATGTAATTTGGAAAGGCGTGCCCAAAGTTTGTAACTCAACTGCATAATTATGGTATACATGATTAGATTAAAAGGGAACTAAATTTTCAAAAATGAAAATATAATATTAGCTTCAGCATGCTGAAATAAGAAACCTTCTAAATACAATTAATTAAAAATTATGTACAGTTTCTGAAATAATTATGTTTACATTATCTTTACTATTCCTCTCTCAGCATCTGTTTCTACTCATTCTGTCTTCATTCGGGAGTTGGGTGTCAGATGAATGATCCAATATATATTATAAGGGGGCTCCTTTTGCCTAGAAGATGTATCAGAGCTCACGATTAAAATCACCAGAAATCCTGTTTGCACTGGAATCAGTTATTTGAGTGAGCTCTAATACATCTGCTAGGAAAGGAAGCCCCCTTATAAGATATATTGGATCATTGATCTGACATTCAACTGCTGCATGAAGACAGAATGAAGAGAATCAGATGCTGAAAGAGTAATAGTGTATATAAACTTGATTATTTCAGAAACAATGCAGAATTTTTAATTAATTGTTTTTAGAAAGTTTCTTTAGTATGAGGAAGCTTATATTACATTTTCGCGATAGTTCCCCTTTAATGATGGGATTTTCAATTAAATAAAAAGCAGGTACTCAAAATGTAGGTCCTTAAATATCAATTTTTGTGAATAAACGCTTTAGGCTGATGCTCATGTACTAACATTTAAAAGCATGGCCAGGGCTGCTTCTGAAGAGATCTAAACTACAGACTGGATTCTCTCTTACTTGGTCTCATTAGCGTAGTACAGATTTTTTTATGGATAGAATATGAATATGTAAAGCCAGGGACGTGGTTAACATTTTGGAGTGGAGCGACCCTCTGCTCATTTATTTTGAAAAAAAAAAGCTGGAATTACAGTTTTTTTTGGACACTATCAATGAAATCTAACAATATTTTAATATATTTATGATTACCATTACATTGGTTAGGAAAAGGTCAGGTATATATACGTGCAGAGTCTATGCAATATTATTATTTCCTTGGAATTATTTTGAGTGGAGTCTTAAAATGGAACTGCACAACATACTAGAATTAAGAATTCAGATATAGTTTCAGAAGATGCTTTGAATCAAGCAAAAATGTATTTAAAAAATTGTCCAACAGATGATAAGGAAAGAATATTTCTAGCGCAGGACAACATCATATAACAGAGGTGATTGTTATTGCAATAAAACAGCAACTTGCTCTATTTCAGGAGATTTCTTCAGGGAGGCATTTTTTTTAACTGGGCCTGAAGTGTGATGACAGTTTTTAGACTTTAAATGGATTTTACAGTAGCCTACTGAGGCAGTAAAAATGGGTAAAATAGAAATTGCAGTCCTACTTAGTTTAGCCATAGGAAAACAATGCTTGATGGTTCAACAGCAAAAATAAAAGTAAGAAATTTGTTTCCAGACATGGACACTATGCACTGACAATTATTTATGTTAAAAAGGTATATCTTTTCACCGATCAAGCTAGGAGCAGGTTACCCATTTTCCAGTCTCCCATGGATCAGGATCCAAGAAAGTGGATCATATTCTTTGTACAAACCAAGGGAAACTAAATGGTAATTTAAAAAAGATAAAGTGCACTAAAAAGTGTGTGTATATATAGATGCAGAGATAGCCTCTGTTGTATGTATAAAATGGGGAATATTTCACCCAGAACATACTTGCTATCAAGTAAGGCCATAATTTAAATGTAGAATGCATGAACATTGTGGCACAGCACGACAGCATTAAGTAAATCGTGAGGTGGTACCTCAAATTCACATCTATTTGCTGAAGTACTAATGTTTTGTACTGGTCCAAATTTAGCAATAAGGTCACTTGGAATATGCTGTGGGCAGAGGTCAAGACAAGTGTATATATTATTGCAATGTCTAAGCAGTTAACACAATTTGCATGCATTGCGTAAACAGAAACAAAGTTAATATCTGTTTTCAATCTATGAACAGACTAGAAATATTATCAGGGCTGTGGAGTTGGTACATAAATCCTTCAACTCCTCTGTTTTTAAAAGAACAGTTACACCAAAAACTGAAAGTGTATCGAAGAAATTGAAATATTATGTACTGTTGCTCTGCACTGGTAAAACTGCCCCAATGGCTACACAGCTGCTTATTTATATAAACTATAATAGTGTTTCCGAAGCAAACACACCACTTTTACCAGTGCATGCTAACAGTACATTATATGTTAATTACTGTAAAACGCTTTCATTTTTTTGTATGCTATTGTTCTTTAATATACTAATGTATTTACATGTTGATTGAAAGAAGTCAAGTACACAACATAAAAGGCATGTTATCACTGCCAAAGCTCAAAAATATAAACCACACCAGTTGGTAATTCTAAACCAAACTCAAACTTAAATTACATAAATCAAAAACAATGGGAAAACCTAAAACAACATATATATTAACTAAACCTGGCATATAGCTGTGGTAGAATAGTTGTTAAATACAATTCAAGTATTGTTCTTAGAAACAGAATTGCTTCTGCCCTATCCACCTTCATAGAAGCTCTTAAATCTGATTTGATTACTTTCATAAATATTGTACAATTAACAAAACCCAGAAAAGTGGAAAATAATTTAATATACATAATAATTTAGACAGACAGACATATAGTGCCACCTTGAGTGAACAGTCAGTATATATGCACAAAGTTTTCACTGCAGGGAACAAGCTGCAAAAAATTCAGAAAAACAAAAGTCGTCAGAAGTGGTACACTGAAAGCATGACATTAAGAAGAAGAAAAAAAGTAACAACTGGCAAGTACAAAATTAGAAAGAAGCAGGTGTTTATTTATATTAATCTTAGGAGGGTGTGTGTACCACTGAAACATCATAAGTGAATATAAATGTGAACTTTTAAAGTATGGTATGGTACACACAAACAAGCTTAATTGTCCTTTGATCTTTCTGTAGACACAACAATCCTCTATTACCGATATATAAGTTAGAAATGGCAGTAACAGAAATCATGTAACTGGCAGAGAGACAGAAAGAAGTGAATGCACTAGCAGTGCATAGATTTCTGAACTTACAATTACGCACAGATTCGGACAGCACCTCTTGTCCCAGAGATTCTGATTTCCACTGAGATGTTTTCATCTACAAAAGAAAATGAATGAAGAACTTGATCCATTAATTCAAATCACAGGCAGCAGAAGATGTTTTTGTTTACTTTTCTGTTCCCTCTGTCCCTGCAACTATTTCCTTCTCTCCCTATCACTAAGCAGACAGAAATGCTAAAAGCTGGAGAGGGAACAGCAATGGCATTTCAGCAATCCACTTCACCACTACCTATCCTACCATGACAGTTATTGCTCTTGATGACGTGAAGCTTTGGAGATATTGGTAGTGCTGGTCAGGTTTAAATTTCCTGATTTCGTTAGTGCACATCAATTCTTGCAAAGTATCATGAGAAAACAGAGCATTTGAATCCACTGAGCTATCAATGTATGGAGGGAGAGCTTATTTTAAATGACCAGGCAACACAAGTCCCTGTGCCCACAATTAGTAATGCCATTACCACCATGCAAACGCATGTAAAAAAGCAGTTTAAAAACAAATGAGTGTTTGGAGGTATCATTTTAAGGGTATGCCTCTTGTGCCCCACAGTTCCAAAGCCTATAATTCATATCAATAGAGATAAGCCGGATGCACATGGTTGGAAAATGCTGGGTTAGCCCATTCAGCTAGTAATCATATTAATCTATATATACAATTATCAGCTGCAAGGAGTAATGGACTGACCACCTAATCTGATCATTTGGTATATTGCTTGAACAATCAGAGCAATGCTTGTAATGGCCAGCCTTGGTACCACTGCATAAAAAACAAATGTTCCACTGATCTGCCTTTTCTACAGCTGGGTCAAATGGGAATATCTGCTTTAATGTACCCTCCTAACTCTAACCAGATCCAGATAAAAAAATAAATAAAAAAAAATAGCCCCCCCCACTTTAACACCCTGTTACACAAGCTTTTTTCTAGTCATGTGGCAATATTTACCTGCTCCTTTAAAAATTCTGCACGTCCCATTAGTGTTTGTATCTAAAAAATATAGGAATACACTGTGATGCACAGAACCTCAAAAGAATCTGTGGTTAACTTTGTTTTGAACTAGCGCCTACCTCAGCATGCAATAACTCCCTTCTTCTTCCAGGTGATTCTGCTGTAATAAGTCAAAACAAAATAAGAAATTACATTTAGCAGGTGTAAAACCTGTAGGTACTGGTAAGGTAAAGGTAACCAGTCATGCCTAAATGTATATATAAACAAAAGACGGCTGGCTCCAATCTCTTCTGGACTATTTGTATGTTAATAGAACTAGACCACTTCTAAACTTGCTTACAGGGTAAGAGCCCCATTAAATGCTTAATCAATTAAATTAAAGCAAGCCACAAGGTAATCGTTACCAAGTGGAAATATATGACCTGGGTGTCCAAACCCCAGATCCGTCGCTCAAATATTGCTTCAAATAGTAGAATTCAGCATAAGAGCTTGTCACTCACCGAATTAGCCGAGTGGCCCGGGTGCCGTGCCCCGAACCCGTAGCATAGGCAAAATCAATCTTCAAAATAAATCTGCACGCACTCCTGCGACCATGGCAATGGAGGTTAAAAATTGTAACTTTATTCCATATTAGTTAAGAGGTATGCGTCCTAAGTACGCATACCTCTTAACTAATATGGAATAAAGTTACAATTTTTAACCTCCATCGCCATGGGTGCAGGAGTGCGTGCAGATTTATTTTGAAGAATGCCTAAATGTATATACTTAATTTACAGGGCTTGCTGTAATGTAATGAACAGCATAATAAACAAGTCAGGCAGTGTTCCTCAGCAGTGTATAGCTGTGTTTAAAGCATACAGTAACAAAAACATTTCTACTTGTGCTCTAAAAAATGTATAATCTAATTACTAAAAGAAAGTAGATCTCTCCATATGTGGTGGACTGAATAAATAATTTGGCTCCAGGGCAACTATCAGATGAAGATGAAGTCATCAGAAGAGGACCACATCGATGCACTGATTCAGTCCTCATTTGACTGGGTTTTTAAACCTGCCTGAGAGAAATCTGGTCAAATTTCAGTCAGATATTGGTCAGGAAGGCCAATCAGCAGGTACTATACACAGGGCCAGCCCATACATGCCTCCAGATTTTTATTCTCCTACATATGGTTATATTAACTTACAAGCTCTTGCAAACATTCCTGGTTGTGGTAGTGCCCTACGCCAAATCGAGTACCAACACTGACACCTTTTAGCATGAAAACCTCCAGAGCATCTAAGACTAAAAACTACAGTAATGGCCCTGCCAAATGTTTTCAATGCAAGTGAATGTGATGTGCTGAAATACATTCTGTGTGCCATCAGCTCAGTGTCAGATTTTCTCATTCACTGAGCTCCACCGCTTTTGCAGAAAAACATACTGTAAGCACCATACCCTTCACCCTTCCTTCATATATTTTTATACAACTGCATTGCTTCTCACCTGATAACATTAGCAGGAGTTCCCCAAGGCTCTGCTGGTAAAGGTCCAGAGCATCACAAGCACAGCCCTCCTCATCCTGTGGATACAATAAATCAAGGGTTGAATCAAGTAGTGGGTCAGTGACTAATCAATCTCTGGTTCCTTAAATTCCTCTCAACTTACTTTGGCAACTGCAGCTGAGGCCACCTCCAAAGCAGAGAAGAGACGTGGCTTGTCCTGGGCCATTTCTTAATTCCATGCAAAATAAGATGGGACAAAAGTGTTAACTTCAAACAAGCAGGTTGCAATATATTGTATGTAATGTAAACAAGTAGTAAACCATTTTAGTTTAAAAAATATACTTTGAAAATCGTATCCAGCAAATTAAAATGAGTTGATTCTTTTAACTGTTACCAAAATTATTCCACAAAATGTGTTGTTTTGCCCTGTTGCTATCTACAAGCTAGATACAATGCCCCTCATAACTGGTAAGAAGTGTAACTGCAATGGAAAGTGACAAAGCAATCAATGCTATTTTTACTATATTTGCATACTTCTGTTCAACAGAAGGGTTGATATATCAAACATACAAATACAAATTACTTGCTCTCTGTGGTTATGTTGACCTATTACAAAACATCATATGAGCAAATATATAACTATTAAAAGAAAATAATGTATCTAATTTGAGATTCTGCAAATATTTTTTTCTGTTTAACAAACAGGTCAAATTTGCAAGAAACAAATAAATAAAATAATAAATAAGTTCTTCCTTCTGGTGCCCACCTTTCAGAAGCTCCCGACCTGAGATGCCCTGCATCAGGAGAGTCTTGTTACTGGAGGATACCAGTACCTTCAGTTCTTCTGCTCGGGAAATGTACTGACAGACCTGTAGAGACCATAATAGGCCTGTTATACAATGTTTAATCTTAATGTAGGGATTTCTCTCTTCTTACGTGGTAAATATTTGTGCTCTTACAATGTTCAGCATTGTAAAATATTTCTATTAATCTACAAACTGGCACTTAATGTTTAGCTACAATGAAGAGATAATTCAGTTGATATTGACTCTTGGCAAAACACTGGCTTGGCCTTCACAGTACTTAGCAGATATCATAGAGTTATACTAGCCAATAAGAAGTTCTATATGGTTTCAAAAGTTTCAACTGACCTTTGACCTCATTGCTTCTTTCCGTTTGGCATCTGATTCATCTATAAAACAAACAGAATATGGTAATTATGAAATAGAAATTAAAAATTTAAACTGCTTGTAAACCCAAACATATAAGATTACACAAGGAAAGCAATTTTAACTCGAATACACTTTCCCCTATGCATTAATGACAGATTTGCAAAAAAGTAGTTGTAAATGTAAAATCTATTGTCTATAAAGGTATTTTGATTCATTCAGGTCATAATATAGTAAAGATAAATCTAAGGCAAGTTGGTTTTTTTGAGCAATCTTGAATACGTCTTACCCCACACATGCAGTGGTTTTTAGTACAACACAAGAGGCAAGCCAGGTAATATAGCACATTACTTTCTTTGTGCCTTGGTGTTTGGTCATTTAGGTTTACCAGCTTCTGTGTCGGGGTTGCTTAGTTTGAAAGACACAGGAATGCAAATATTTCCTTAATTCCAGCCACGTATGAGATGACTATGATGTTATTCTGTCTGCGTTGCACTTCCACTGTGTGTGTTGTTCAGGTGTTTACTTGTATAAGCTCAGTGGAATCATTGTGATTGGATGTTGGCAACTGTATTAAAGGAAAACTACAACCTTAAACAATATAGATCTTTGTAAAAATACATTACATAAAACAGGTCACATATAAAACCCTGCTTCATCTAGATCAGGGATTCCCAACCAGTAGCTTGTGAGCAACATGTTGCACTCTGACCCCTTGGATGTTGCTCCCAGTGGCCTCAGAGGAGGTGCTTATTATTGAATTCCTGGCCTGGAGGCAAGTTTTGGTTGCATAAAAACCATGTGTACTGCCAAACAGAGCCTCCTGTAGGCTGTAAGTCCACATAGGGCTACCAATAGCCAATTACAGCCCATATTTAACATCCCCATGGACTTTTTTCATGCTTGTGTTGCTGTCCAACATTGGTTGTGGCTCACGAGTAACTAGATCAGGGGTGTCCAAAAGGTAGAATGACTACAAGTCCATATACAGAATCCTTAAAAGGGACCTGTCACTTACATTACAAATCCTTTTCTGTTGTGTTTGTTGAGCAAAATAAACATTACTTAAAGGAATTGTTCAGTGTAAAAATAAAAACTGGGTAAATAGATAGGCTGTGCAAAATAAGAAATGTTTCTAATATAGTTAGTTAAGCAAAAATATAATTTATAAAGGCTGGAGTGACTGGGTGTGTAACATAATAGCCAGAACACTACTTCTTGCTTTTCAGCTCTCTTGGTTTACACTGGTTACCAGGCAGTAACCAATCAGTGACTTGAGGGGGGGGGGCACATAGGTCATATCTGTTGCTTTTGAATCTGAGATCAATGCTGAGGATCAATTGCAAACTCACTGAACAGATATGTACCTTGTGGCCCCCCTTCAAGTCGCTGACTAGCTCAGTTATAGAGCTGAGAAGCAGGAAGTTTTGGCTACTATATTAGACATCCAGTCACTCCAGCCTTTATACATTACATTTTTAGCTAACTAACTATATTAGAAACATTTTTTATTTTGCACAGCCTATTTACACAGTTTTTTTATTTTCACACTGAACTGTTCCTTTAAGGCCCCCATACATGAGCAGATATAAGCTGCCGACAAATTAAGTCAGCAGCTTATTGCACAGTGTATGGGGCCCTCTGACGGGCTTCCCTGATCGATACCTGGACAAAAGTCTGCCAGATGTCAATCGGGCAGGGTTAAAAATCCCGTCAGATCAAGGACTGTTTGTTGATGTGGTACTTGATCCGACCGCTCGTATCCTCAACGTTGTGATCGGATCCACAATCGTATCAGCCCGTGGCGAGGTCACCAAACGAGCAGATCTCTACAAGTATGGCCATCTTTACACTACATAATTGTTTACATCTTTTTACTGATCAAACTTTCACAGCTCCTCAAGCTGTATCTTCAACCTGACACTAGCAAAACGCTTTTTCATTTAAAAAAAAAAATGTATTTTATGTTTAAATTGAAAAGACTTATTTTATAGTTTATCTGGGTGACAGGTCCTCTTTAATGTCTGTGGGTCCAACATTCGAAATGTTAACAAGAAGTTTGAGCCCTTTGTACTATACCCAATCTGCCTAGATATAGATGAAAACATAAATTTAGACCGGAGTTTGCCAACACACTTGACCAAGTTCTGAAAGTATATGTTAAGTTCTGAATGTAATCCAAATTGTGAAAAAAGTAATTATAGAAACTTTGTTTTGTCAACTTATTTTCATTGAATCAATTTATGTTTATAAGCAGAAAGTGCCAAATTTTTGTCAATGGTTGGTTCTAGATCTGTTTAAATAGCAGAGGGATTATGCCAACTCTACTAACTAGTAATAGCATTCTGTAGTAGCTGCAAAACAAAGTACATGCTCATAAAAACAACAGAAGAGAGGTTTTCATCACAGGGTCACCACTTTGGAACAACTTTTGGCCAAGGCTCCTCTTATACCAAAGTTATAAAAAAGTTATATTAATATAGCCATCATTCAGTCACAGCTCCAAGAATATCTTGAGCACCAAATATATGTTCACCACAGATTTCACTCTAATTAACCCAGAGTCTGAGTCTACGATGCCTAATTGTGGTAGCTTGCTGTTCTTTCTATATATCTATATTATTCCACCTGGCTACATGTTCAAGGATGCAGTACCTGGTATTTGGTACTGTATGGTAAAATAGATTTAATCTATGTAATTCCTGTTCTGAAGATAGATTTTCAATATCACATTTTCACCTGGTACTTGTTTCATTTTATGCTTCAAAACCATGCCATTTGTTTTGGTGTGTAAATTGTTCCAAATTTACAATAGCAGATATATTACCAGATGAATAGATCCCTTTTTAGCCACAGTTATCTATATATGAATATATTTTATAGATGTCCGTAGAGTGATTATACTACAGGCAGTTTCGAAAAATACTTACAATGCAGGGCAGGTATGAAATACTCAAGGGCTTTGCAGTATAAGGTGAGGGCAGCTGAGTGTTCTCCAGCACTATCCTTCTCCACTGCTTCTACAACTAGTCTGGTCTGTGGATACAAAATGAAGATGATGAAGAGGACTTACTGCATGTGCAGAGTAATGTAAGAATAGACAGCTATAAATATTACAGTGTGATCTATCACTCACAGCTTTCTCCAGGGTCTCTGCAGATGGCATGTGCTCCAAATCCACAAAAAGGTGAGCAAAGAATTCTATGAATGAGATTCTTTTGTCAGGGTCTCTCTGCAGGAGTTGTTGAAGCAAATCCCGACATTCAGGGGATAAACGTGCTCTAGTAGGCAGCTTAAACAGCAAAAATTAAAGCAATTTGAAGGTGAGGGAATAGGACAGAAAGGAGAATAAGGCATGGGAGAAAAAAAACTAAGCAAGACAAGTGAGTTAACTGGAATATTCAGTACCATATGTAGACAGAATATTCTCATTATAATTTACTGGAATTCTGTTCTGTGTTTTTCTGTTCCCTAGTTTCAATTAAAGATTATGTTCTTTTTCTGTCTGTCCCTTCTATCACTCCCACTTTACCTACTATTCCTCTATTACCTCTATTGTCTTGTGGCTGAGTATCTTCTCCTCCAGCTCAGAGAATGATTTTGATGCAAATGGTGCCTTCCCAAATAATGCTTCTGTCATGTGATTATAGAATGGAAATAAGAGTTAAAAATACAGAGAATAATTGCACACACATCTAGGTGCTGCTTCCAACTAAATATCTACCTTGAGGTGGGCGATATTGGGATGATCCGATCGTCGGCCCTAGGGTTCAACGATCGGATCATAATGCAGGCAATACGTGCGGTCTGATCACATGACCGCATCAATGAAAAGATGCGGTCCAGGATCTGGCTTTCAACCAGATTTCGATCAGGGAATCCCGTCGGAGGGCCCCACACCTGGGCCAATAAGTTGCCAACTTGGTCTGTTGGCAGCTTTTATTGGCCTGTGTATGTCCAAGTTCTTCTAGTTCCCTTTTTCTCTTTTTTCCTTATGGTAGAGAGATTTGTTTATGTGCATTTTTCACACACTACTCACCATACAGTATCACCCCAACAGACCACAAATCTACACGTGCATCATAGTGTTTGCTGCACACCATCTCAGGAGCCATGTAGAGTGGCGATCCCCTAAGGGCCTGAGGTGCATCCTCAGATGACATATGCTGAGCAAAGCCAAAATCTAAATGTGAAAGTAGAAAAAGTTAGAGATCAGATATTCTTAATGTATCCCTTTATCCCTATAAATTCTGTTTTTCCTACCAGCAAGTTTGAGGTGAGGCCTGTCCAGTCTGCTCAGAAGGATATTCTGAGGTTTTAAGTCCAAGTGGGAAATGTTCTTCTCATGCAGAAACTTCAGAGCGCTAGCTGTAAAAAAGAACACAAACCTCAAATATTCACCCTTCAAACTGACAGATGGTACAGGCAGACTAAGAAGCTACATGGGACTGGAGGGATAAAGGCAAGAAATTAAGATATATTCATGAACATCATTCACCTGAACCAAACAGGGAATGAAAATAGTGGATACAATCTGACAACAGACAGAATAAAGACTACTGGCAGTGACACAGAAGAAAATACAAATATAACATGATTAAGCTAGTACAGCAGATCTTTGTGCACTGACACTCCACCAATTTTAGGAGCCACTTATTAATCAATGTGGGGATATTGTGTGGTGTTCAGCAATGTTCAGTTAAATAGGGTCCCCAAATACCTTGGTGGGCCCCTGGAAAGTAGAAGAATATTCAACAGGACACGGAAGGAAAACAAAATCAAGAAGAAGGAGAAAGATACATTTTATAAAAGAACCCAAAAATGGTGGGTTTGTCCTTTGTGCTGGTTGTACAGTCCATACTATAAATGGAAAATAAAAGGGAAAGCTACGGAGGCATTTTATTGCCAATAGATTAGCTGCAATAGTGCAAGCTAGAATGCTATATTTATTCTGTAGAATATTTTACCATACCTGAGTAAAAAGCTCTAGAAACACTGTTTGTTTAGAATAGGAGCTGCAGTATTAATGTGGTGTGACATCACTTCCTGCCTGAGTCTCTCCCTGCTCTGGGCTCAGATTACAGTAGAGAAGGGAGGGGTGGGGGGAGAGGAGCAAACTGAGCATGCTCTTGCCCAGGGCAATGAGGTTTAAGCTGAAGTCAGGAAGTCTGATACAGAAGCCCATGTGTACACAATAGAAGGAAAGAAATGCAGTGTTTCTTTTGACAGGGGGGTTTACTGGTATATTTAGATGGACCTTTCTGATAAGGCTTACTTAGTTTTAACCTTTCCTTCTCCTTTAAACTAAAGAACTGCAATAACCGGATTTTTAGACGAATAACAAAGATGTTTATTCAACATTTTGGCTCCATTCCTGAAGAAAATATGGAACCAAAACATTGAATAAACTTCTGTATTTTTCAAAATAAGTCCTGTTAGCAGAGAGAGAGAGAGAGAGAGAGAGAGAGATTATTTTGCTCAACGTTTCGGTCCCCCACAGGGACCTTCGTCAGGTGTCAAACAGTGCAAACTGACCCTCAGTAGTGTGACAGATTTTAACTCAGTTTCCACACCCACAGCTTCCTTGCGCCAAAAGTCGTTGCCTAGCGACCACAGGAAGTTTACATTGCAGGCATGTCACTTGTTGCAACTGTTTATGCAGACATGCTTGTGTATAATGCAGCAGACATAATCCGTGTATGTACTAAAAGTCTAACTAGTTACAAAAGAGGAATAACAGAAATTATAGGCTTACTGTATATAAGAAAGATAAAGATGCCACACCAAAAAAGTCACATCAAGCAAAATGCAGAGATAAAACTACCCTTAAATTCCATACCCTATTAGCAAGCAAACTTAAGTGCCCAAGTAACGATTTCCAAAAGGTTTTTTCAGGACTTATAGCTGGCAGCGATGAGTGTGTGCGTTTCTGCATACCAAGTCTCCATACCTCGCCATTACACGTGCCATTGCTAGGCAACATGTCCTTGGTTACCGGAAGCATACGACCATTTTTTCATAAAGTGATACAAGACTTAAATCAGGCAGTGGTGGATGTGTGCATCCCTGCACACCAAGTCCCCGTACCTCAGCAAAATGCGAGCTGTTTCTAAGCAGTGCACCCTTAGTTACCGGAAGCAACCGGATCTCGTCAAGCAGGACTGCACAGAGGTATCTTAGTTAACCTCTGTATTAAATTAGTGCATTAACTACCACATACAATGGTTACCAAACTAGTTTATAAGCAGTACCTACAAGGCAACAGATGAAGCTTTTGAGAAAGTGTCCGGAGGGATACGAAACACGTCAAGCGTAATGGTTCTGTATACTACTGCCGATCTTTTGTATTGACTTTTAATGGATGAATAAAGTACTGGATTTTATATACTTTTCTCTATGTGGTGCTCCATGTTACACAGATGCACATTCGGTTTTGATGCTGTCCGGAGCAGCTATACATGTGTAGCACACCGGGGTGCTACCTTGAGACAACCTTGCTTTGTACTTATCTACATGCCTGAAATGCCATTACACTCCTTGTATTTTATGGAATACTTTAACCAAAAGCAAATGCTTAGACCTATATATACATAAATACATACATACATACACATTAGAAAAGAGTGAAAATGCTTCAAGGTTTGCTTTACCAAGCTGTTGTAAGAAAACCTGCACAATTCTCTCTGGGAGAATTCTTCGTGTTCGGATAAAGCGAGACAAGTCCCCTCCAGCACAGTACTCTGTAATTAAAAATATGTAGTCTTGGTCCCACTGTGGAAGACAGAAAAAGGAGAATTAAGGTTGCAAGAGAATAAATAGAGAAGTGGGAAATCATCTCAATAACCCCACAACTGGAAGCTAGCCTAGCTAGAAAAAAGGTTTTCTAGCTAGGTGATGAACAAGTGGAATTACCTAAAGGGGTTCATAATTCCTGTACTTGTAATAACCCATTAAAATATAAATAAGCTTAAGGTAACTATAGCATTCTCTTCTCTGAAGCAAATCTGAAAAAAAAATATTTGGATGTTTACGATTGTTCGACTTCTTTACATGTGGTGTCAAAACGGTTGAAATATCCAGCTTCTTAGTAGTCTTTCCATGTCTGAATTAAGGGAGCCAAAAATTGATTAAGCTGCCCATGTGGCATACTAGCACCCACTGCCTGCAGTTGGGGGCAAATGTCTATGGTGTCTTCAGTTGTGACAGGTGCTATAACAGCATAAGAGACCTTACTGCTGGCATATTCAAATTGCAATTGGTCTATATAAACATCTACGTCATTGAAGTGGATATTAACTTCTATATGGATACTGATTTCAATATAAGTAATTTTAGACACCCGGGTTTAGCACATTTATTCTTATAATTGTATTTTTGATACTGAACTCAACAATGTTGTGTTTATGGACTTCTTGAAATCACCCATATATCAAGCGAATTTACAAGTAAATAATATGTGGCTTTTTCTGTTTCTTGCGCTTAAGAGGTAAGTGAACACCCCCTTCCTTCTGTGTTGTGTTTTGGTTTACAGTCCATTGTGTAGGGGAATCGTTTGTGGACTGGGACTGGGACGAAAAAGCATTTCCCCGATGATTTTTCACTTAATAAATTATGCAGAGGTTTACTCTCCGCATGAAATCGCCCTGTTGTGCTGGTCCATGCTTATAAACATCCTGTGTGCCATCACTCTTAAAAAAGAATAAATGCCATTCATTTTATTTTGATTAATTGTAGGTGAAAAGTATGTTCAGTACAGGCCATTTCACTCAATTTACAAGGGGGATACTGCCTCCTCAAGTGTATATGAAACCTTTTTTTCAGGTCAGTTTACTGCAAATTCCTGTTCCTTTTGTACCTAAAGGTTCTCGATAACTGGGTCCCAGCCCCTATATAGCATTCAGTTGAATGTGTTGCATGGCGTAAGGTAATCAGTCATAATAAAACAATTAGCTATAGAGCACCTCATGTAAGGGCTCACATAGAAGAAATGAATCTATGCACTGGAAATTTTCTAAAGTAAAAATAACTATCAAAAACTGCCCATGCCCCAATATTCTACAATAAAAACTCCTTACATTAGAAATCTATGTAAAATACACTGATGTAGGAAATGCCCTTCAGACTAAAGATATGTCACCCAGTGCAACCATGCAATGCATACTGGCATCTGACCTGGAAGTCCTTTAGCTCGAGAATGTGTGGATGATGAACAGTCTTCAGAATTTCGATCTCAGTCAAAAGATTTTCTACTGCTGCTTTGTTCAGACTTTTCTTGCTGACACATTTAATGGCCACAACTTCTCTAGCGTTTCTCTATCAGAGGCAGAATAAAGAAAAGTTTCTCTTGAAAATCTGTTACATTTACATGAAAATGATTTTATTGCACTTGAAAGCTGCACAACACATACTGATCTCTCTGCATGTCACATGACTTTCTTCCTTTACATAAAACTCAAAACAGCAGCAGGGTCATTAATTTATCACTGGGATTTTACACACGTTTTTAAAGGGAATAATATTACCATCATATTGTAAAATATTACAGCAAATGTTTTAATAGAATCAATGAAGGTTACAAAACATTTATTTAATCAAGCAAATGTTGATGGACAAAGGTTACCATTTTCATTCCCTACAGCAAATGTCATGCATATTGTCATTTCTCTATGGACCTGATTTCCTAGACCACTAGGACCACTTTTTTGGTGCACATATGTAATAGACAAGTAGGGGGGAAATGTAATTAAAAGTCGCAGACGTTATTTATGGTGTTAGTGAATGTTTAGCACTGCTAAATGTAAAATCAATCACTGGCTATTATTTCATTGAGCATTTTCACTAAGCAAAGGTTTGGCGTTAACACCTGCTCTGGAGTTTCGTTAAATATTTTTTGTCAAAAAAGGTTTTGCGATTGTAAATTTTTATTAAATCCACTTTGACCGTTTACAAAAACTATTTGGTCACAAACTTTGCAATGTCTTTAATCAGTCAAAAAGGACACAGATGTTCGCAAGTCACTAACGTTCGCAAGTGTCTTTGCGTAGGTTTTGTGCACTAGCGAAACACATTACATTCCCCCTTAGGGTCAAATTTACTAAAGTGCGAAGTGGCTAACGCTAGCGCAAATTCTCCAGTGTGACGTCATTTCGTTACTTTGCCGAAGGGACGTAACTACTCCAATTCACTAACTTGCGCATTTTACTGAATGTTACCTCTTGCACCAGACTTGCCTTCGCCAGCTCAGACCAGGCGAAGTGGAATAGAGTAGATAGGGCTTGCTTTAAAAAAAAAATTAAATTTTTTCTAAGCCCCAAAAAACGCTGGAGTCTTTTACTTTTTTAAAGGTGATAGGCTGAAAAAGATGAAAAATGTCCCCCCCTACATTTCCTAACATATGGCAACTCAACGATACAGTGGGCACATGTGTAGGGCAATAGAACACCTTCATTTTATTTTTTAAAGTTTTCCTGGGCTTGTGTAGTGTAATGTAGTTGCTGCAGAATATACGTCCATTATATTTTAACTTTGCGCCGTATTCAAATTAGGCATCTCTAGTGTAACTTCGCTTTGCCTGACGAAGTAACGGTAGTGCAACTTCGCTACCGCTCGCCTCCCTGAGCGCAACTTCGCATTTTAGTGAATTTGTGTAGCGCTGGCGAAATGCGGCAAAGCTGTCGCTGGCACAACTTCGGATCTAAGTGAATTTGCCCCTATGTGTTTTATATGCTTTTGAGCATAAAAAGAGCTCCTATCCTCACATAATAATGGAATAACCTATCCTGTAGATTAGGTGATCCTAAAACTCCAAGGTAGGGGGTAGGTTTGTTTCCAAGATACTCCTCAGCAGCAGGCAGTGAAAGTATTCAGTAAATGGAATGACAGAAGGCCTCCAGCATTAAATACTGAAAACAATTCCAGAAGGGAAATAAACTTTGCATTCCCAACTCCAGGCTCCTTCTGTAAATTCAATTTGTGTGTTTTGATGTACCTCTGATGTGACTGACTGATCTGATAAATATTTAGAGGTGAGCACAACTTTGCCTTTTGCTATGTCAGAGATATAGTCATTGAGTTGGTGACAAAAGCAGGAAGCAAGCTTTAATGAAGTTTTGTGAGGCACAAAACGTTCCCACTAAAATGAACAGTGAAATGTAGCAGCTGATATATAAAGCTGGGGGCTATGTGTCTTTCACTAGTGCTTGGAGCCCGCTGTTTGCAAAAAAATACATCTTATTTAATATAATATACTCTTCAAATAGGACAGGGTTTTTGGAGAAAATTATAATCCGCTCAGCACACAATTGTGACGTCTGGAAGGGATCATATCGCATTCGGGCACGAGTTACCTTCCTGTACGCCTTGTAGACGGTGGCATAGGAGCCGCTGCCCAGCTTTTCAGTCAGTATAAAGTCTTCCAGTCGAGGAGGCGCCCAGCCGGCAGCCATGCTTGTACCAGCCACAAACTCAACGCGCGCTACCAGGGGCTGTGTCCACAAAAAGTCTACGTGCGGCCCCACAGTGAGCGTGTGAGGATGCTGCCCCTCATTCCTGCAGTAGGTTATTTCTTAGCCTATATATTGTAATAGGAGCACGTTACACAGCCTCTTATCTCGCCGTCATGTCGCTGACAGTGCTTGTCTGTCTGCTCTCCACTTCCTTGTTTGTGCTGAAGTGACACCTTGGGTTGAGATTTGGGAAGTGCAGGAATAAGCGGCTACAGATCGCTCCTAGTGGCGCCTGACAAGCGTTCAACCACCACTGGACTGACCACTTCTCTAAGGAAGGGAAGGCGAGACCAGAGCTGACATCACAATCCCATTTTTCCTGCCTGGGTTGTGTTTTCTGAGAAAGTGAGGCTGAGTGTCATTCCAGAATATATGTTAATTATGGTACCTTAATTGAGCAGATCATAATTAGACCAGCTCCTTGTCTGTCACCCTGGCCTGTAAAAATAATGATGATTGCTTTCACTGCTCAACTGGCAGTTGGTTGAAAAAAAGCTCTTCACTGATTGGTTGCTATGGGTTACTGCCTAGAAGCAAATTTGCCCATTGTTTATAAATGACCCTGAGATTTGAACACTGTCACGGTCAGCAATACTTGTTTGCTTAGCTTGATAAAAGGCCTGAAGGCCTGAAACGTCGCAGACCAGGCTGTTTGCCATTTAATGTACCAATAAAGGCATTTTAATTGATTGGTGCTGTACGAAAACCTCTTTCACTGTCACGGTCAGGACAGGGCACTCAGTCAGCCCTCTAGTTAAATTGACTATATATATATATCGCGTCTCAAAAGCCAAGTGAAGGTTTATTCTTGCTCAACGTTTCGGCACTCCAACTGAGGCCGTCTTCAGGAGGGTGAATACACACACAACAGTGAATCACATTTGAAGTGTAAATTAGGCCTCAAACAGCATAAGGATGATGTCATCAACAAGTGCCAGACAGCTCAGCACAATTGCTGAACTATCACTGGGTGCCATCAGGGGCGATCCTGGCCCCTCTGCTGCCTGGCTGCTGCTGCCCCCCCTCCCCCGGAAATCCGCTCTTAAAGGACCAGGAGCAGCATTTTTGCTGCCCCTGGTACCTAGTGGGGGGCTGCTGCCTGAGGCGACAGCCTCAACTCGCCTCATTGGCGAAGCACCCCTGGGTGCCATAATGTAATAGTGCATAAATAAGTATCTGTAAAAGTGATATCGAATTACTTTGCACAAAAACAAAGTCAATACATATAGGGTGTTATTTCAGTGTTTGCTAAGTGCCGTGTCATTAAAATAATGCCAATAGTGAACACGACTCTGATACAAGGCTGTGGAAGAGGTCCCCAATCCACTTGCCCCCATTTGGAGAGAGTGCGTTTATAAGCTCAATATCGCCCCTTTGCTGGCAGTGGCAAAGCAATTATGAACCACCAAGGATCAAACTCATTGGCCATCAAACTCATACTTGCCTTACCGTGCAGCTCATCTACCCGTGTGCACCATCAGAGGAGTTCCTCCCTTGTTGCCATGGTGACGACGCTTGTCTGCAATCACCTGTATCGTTCACACCTGTAACCCCCCTGCTCTGTTCTGTTTTCCTTATGCACCCTGTGTTTGCAATACTCTGGCTGACCTATGATCCCAATGGAACATAAGCTCTGTATTTGTTCTGGGGGTTTGTTAGCATTTAAAAATTAGTGTTAGGGGCCCCTAAGGTGTTTAATTACATGCTGGGGTATTGTATTATACACAGGGGAGGAGGAGGCATATGGATTGAAGGGTATGTCTTAATATGACAACTTTTTTCACATATGAGTGACATCCTTGCCAGGGCAGGCAGAAGGTAGTTTGGCACCCTAGGCAAGAGCTTCAATCAGTGCCCCCCTGTCCTGCATTACCATTTCCCTCCTTACCATGATGGTTTTTAAATAAAGAAAGCAAGAAAATGTACAACACTTTTTCATTTATATTATTGCCCCCTGTACCTGTATCAGCAAGCCCAGCCGCCATCCATCATACTGAACCTATACTCACGTCACGCTGCACTGCCGCACCAAAGGAGCAATTACTTCCTCGCAAGAGGGAGAAGGTGAAGGAGGAGGATTCCACCTGACTGAGTGACCATGATTACTGAAACAAATTACTAAATAAACGCTTCAAAAAAAATGAAAAAAAAAAAACCCCTCATTAAAAGTGTGCCCCTCAATGATGGCGTCCTAGACAGCCGCCTACCCCTAGGCCAGCCCTGAACCCTGCAGTGAGCACCAACCATCTGGTTTTTTGGTGTGCTATTAATGTGGACATGGTCTTGTGGTAACATGGGTGTTGTTAAAAGTGGGTGTGGTCTAAAAACAGGGAGTGGCTAACACTGGCTTCCATTATCGGCCCTCCACCATGTAGATTAGAAAAATTCTGGCCCTCTGTACCATATAAATTGGACAGCACATTAGCACACTTACCAAAAACGTACCCCGGGCCAATGCATGTTTTTATGATGAGGTAAGTGATTAGTCATTTACATTCAATGGCTTAATTCTGTGCTTTTGGCTACTTAAAAACTCTCAAAGGCCCCAAAACTGGGCTGTGTGACATTTGCCTTAAAGAAGTCTTTGTCTACCTTTTTAAATTTAAGCGTAACTTAAATGCTTAAATGTACAGCCTTTGGCAAGAGCCTGATGAAGGTCTACACTCTGGTTGGACCCCTCCTTAGTTCATGAAATGAGTACAGATACAGAGAAATATTGGTTTATTAGTCAGTGACAGTTTCACACAAATACATATTCACCCTAACTGACCTTCAGTATGGTGTATAAAGGAGATCAAAACGCCATTCTTCCCAATGTGTACATAACTGGCCTTCAGGCTGAGCCCTACTGCTATTGCCCAAGCCTCTCCACAGTTTTGGAAAAACTGCCTTAAAGTGTTGGTCTTTCTGTATGCAAACAAGAAGCATTTTAAAGGAGAATTTATGTTTTAAGATTCTGTACGAGTCCAAAGTGACCACAGCCCATTAGCAGTGAAGATCTGTGCTACTGAAGATGCCCGCAGTAGCTCTTTATTTTCTTCCCTGATATATATATATATATATATAAACCTAATGGTTTAAAAAAATAGTGGTGAGCACAACTTTCCCTTGTTTGTTATAGTTATACAGGAGCAGTGACCAGCTCCATGTTGTAGCTCCCACCCTTTCCAGCTATAGTCAGGTGATCCCACTGGTGTCTAATAAAAGGGCAACCACGTTTGGGAGTTTTACTTTGAAAGCAGCTAGTAAGTTGCAGGTAAAACTAAGTCCCTTTGTAAAATGTATAATGAAGCAATAGAATTCTTAATGAATCAGATGAAAATTGAGCGTAGGACTGGCCAGATATGGGATGACTTTGACGTAGTTGGCCAGCTTAAATATATTGCAATATATGGACAAACAATCCCTGTTTTGTTTTAAATATATTGATAATGGGTTGACTGCAGTGATAAGGTTGCTCCTTTGTAACCTCTACCTTATTTGACCTGTGTAAATGTAGAGCTTGTATAATACATGGAAATATTTATGCACACAGTATATTTCCATTTTATTTTGTTTTTGTTAAATGTCAAATATAAAACATCAGTGCTTTATAGGAAAATATCACAGAGAACAAAAGTTTAGTGACATTTTTTATTCAGTAAAAATAAAAAATTGATAAAGGGTCTGCAAGGAACAGATATGGAATTTCTTATCTGAAACCCCATCATCCAGAACATTTGATGCCAGAATGCCAATTTCTGTTTTCATATTGAACCAAACCGATTTTACGGTTGTCTGTTATAATAAAATGGTACCTTGTACTTGATGGTAACAAAGCTGCATACATTCATATAACAAGTTTAAGTATGTGAAATTGTTCCATTTTAGTTTGGAATTTCAGTATGTAAATTTTGGGGGGAAAAAGTTTTGCAATAAACCAGACATACTGAAGAAAATTATTTATTTAGATTTCCATCCAGTAGACCCCACATGATTTGGGAATTTCTTTTTACAAAGCTGGTGCACTTATAAAACTTGAAGGCATTGTTAATTCCAACCAAAAGAAATAGGCTTACCTCTCTATTTATTACTATTTAAGTAATAAGGCACAATAATCACTTCTAGCCATTCTATTAGTTTACTAACAAAGTTCTTGGAAAGTGGATTTCCATGCAAAATTTCATCATTTGTAATACCAGGAAAATAAGATATAAACATGGTTATAAATGAAAAAGTATCCACAGTGGCTGCCCTCTTTTGAATTCAAACTAGAAAACATTTCTGAAAACTCCTAGCTCAGCTTTAAAAAAAAAAAACATGAGAATTATAAAAAGATGATGTCTGCCATTAGCTTGCCTCTATTGATAAACACTGGAATTGAAAATGTCTGCTGGCCTCACTTGTCCTGCTAACAGTTATTGCAGCAAAATTAAACAATTCCATTCACAAGCATGGCAAACCAAAAAGTTAGCATAGATCCAAAATGTATGAAAAGTTTTTTCACAACCATTTATCCCATATCCTGTACATAATGTTTCCAGATAAGTTTTAAAACAGGAAACCCCCAAATCTTCCACTAACCTGCATTTTTAAAAACATTATCCATGGAATGCAAGTAACAAGAGAGTTAATTAAGCATCAGAAAGATAAAGAAAACAGCAAGGAAATTACTTTTATCATTTTTCTATATATATATGTACATATATATAATTTTATAGTCTCTTTTTCCATTGGGAAATGGGTAAGATCGGGAGTGCTGCATTCTGCCATTGGTAAAATGATAAACAGATAATGGCTTGATCTAAGCAGAAATCATATATCCCTCTTATGTAATTGTGTTGTGTCAATACAGAAGGAAAATACTGGGGATTAGTTTCCTTGGAAAGCTCCTCTAGCAGCAGCAGTGGCAGCTCCTGCAGCAGCATTCTGAACATTGCGGTTAGCGAGAATGCCTTGTGAGAATTCCTCTTGTGCTCTTTGAAAGCTGGCGCCTGTTCTACGGTACATGGAATGAACCTATTAAAGACAAAATGAACAGAGATAAAAAATTAAATTAGGTGAATCCTTTCTAGAAACGAAAAAAAAATTGCAGTTATTTCATAGGTAGTAATTAATAGGTACTCACCCTCTTGAGCAGGAATAGTGAGAATACACTGCAGACCGTAAAGAAGGAAGCCACTACCATCATTATCACTGTGACAGCAACATTTGATTTAATCATTGTAAGAGCCATTATCCAACCACTGAAACAAGAGACAAATGACAATTATACACGGTAACCAAATGTGGCAAAGGAAAAAAAAAAAGGTATAAGTATAGTGCCATATGAATAACTTTAGTAACCTGTGAGGATTTACTGCAACAGAAAGGTGCCCTTATAACTAATGTTCCCTCGTGGAGCCAAGCACAGAAGGACAGAGAAAGAATTTTTAGGCAATATTCCAGAAGCACTTATTACTTGCTGAAAATATGTATTCATTAATATGTATTATTTATGTATGTGATTTGCTGCTAGTGATTTGGTTCTGGGTCATAAGCAGTGATTCACTAGCATAAGCTACATCCAAATGTGTCACGTTTATTTACAATTTCAAGTTACCTGTACAACCTATGTATAGCCTTATGTCACAAAAAAAATAATAATGGTTTACAAGACATATTTAAAAAAAACTAAGCCCCAGTTAAATGCTGTGTCATGGGCTGCTGTGTCACTTCCCACAGACACTGTAGTATCTTACCTGTCTCCCCAACCTGGTATTCCAACTGCTTGGATAATGTAAATGACAATCTGGCAGAAGAAGATGATGAAGAATACAAAGAAGCTGAAGGAACTGTCTGTCCTGGGGTTGAGAAAGGGAAACCATTACAGACAAACCTAATAGTTATAATTAAAAATAAACAATTACAGTCAAACACGTTCGTTATCATAAAAGAAAAACACATAGATTAGGACAGATAAAAAACTTGAAGGTAAACTGGAGTGTTTACTATGGACTATATCATTAAAAAATCACTCTCAGGACCTACACAGGGGCCCTATGGTTTCACAGGCTTTATATCTGTTTTACTGCTAATGTAGAGAAATATAATTTACAAGTTTCAAGTTATAAGTTACCTGCCACATGTTGATGAAACCACCTTTATAGACACAGTTTTGGATAACTAACTATATAAGAAACATTTTTTATTTTGCACAGCCTATTTACCCAGTTTTTATTTTTATACTGAACAATTCCTTTAATGATAGTTGTCTGTAACAGACACTTGTACATGTCATGTTAGATTCTTAATGCAATCCAACAGAACTCACCTGAATGCTTTGTAGATGGGCCGATACCAGCAAAGAAAGGCACAAGGGGTGAACATAACAAACCACAGAATGGACAGGCCAAAATCCACCCCTCCAGTGGGGACAGCAGTAAAGTAAGAAAGGCAGGCCAGTAGATTCAGGAAAAGGGTAAATGTGTGTACTAGGGGGAAGATAAAAACAAATAATGGATATATTACAAAATGTAAATCAGCTGCATCATTAGAAAAACCCCAGGGGGTGTGTTTGGCAATACTAAAATACATTATTCTACTATAGAATGCAACATGCCAGATTGGGCAGCAAAACAGTTACAATAGCCTATGTATATTAAAAATTGAACATGCCCCTCAAACAATCAAGAATAAAGTGGTTGTTTATTATAACAGACTAGTCAAGCACCATGACTGAACAGAAAAGTATCCCAGGCTCATGCAAAAGGATATGCCCGAGCTTAAGGCTACGGAAATCTGATACCCACTTTGGTTGACTGGCAACACCGAAAGGCAATGCAATGAATCCCTTAGCAAACTAGTAGGTTTGCCTTGAAGTAACAAGATACTGAAGGAACCCTGTCAGATATTTTATTAAGGTGGTGACTGCCAACAAACTGCTTTGCAGAAATTATTTGACTGAAGAGTACACAGAGGCACATTTATCGAAGGTCGAATTTCGAATTCATTTGAGTTTTAAAAATTCCCAAAAACTCCTATGAACGCAAAATTCTACCAATCTAAAATTATTTTAAAAAAAAATTGATTTCCTAAAAGCGTGTGAATAGGAATCAACGCAAAAATTCAAATCAAATTTGATTTGAGTTTTAAAAATTCCATTCGAGTTTTTTCTCAGAAAAAAACCTCAAGTGTCAGGAAGGCTGCAAACAACTCAAAATTGATCCCAGGATGTCTCCCATTTACTAAAACAGCAGTTTGGCAGGTTTTAGGCGGCAAATTATCGAATTTGAGTTCTTAAAGGGCCAGTGTATGATAAATCTCAAAAATCAAATTAGAATTTTTAAATTCCCTAGTCAAATTTGACAGTTTTGGCCATAAAAAAACCCCAAAAACCTGAAAATTCAAATTTGAAATTCGTATTTTCAATTCAATCCTTGATAAATCTGCCCCATAGTATCATAAGGTTCAGCTGCAGCTTTTACTACAGACTTACATGTCTGCTGTACATACAGTAGAACCCAAATTTTATGGTTTCCAGGAAACCATGCCAAAAAATGTAAATTCTTTGAAAACATAAAATCTGGGAAAAGAAAAAAAAAAACACAGTTTGCCCTTATTGGACTGGGCAAACGTCAAACCCAGGAATATAAAATGAGGGTTCAACAGTATTAAAGTAGAATAAATTGACAATTACTGAATATTTCTCAGTTTAAAAGCTAGTTATTCAGTAAAAATACTGCAACCCCCTCAAATTCTTATGTGCTAGTAAAAACAACCTGTTTTTGTCCCATAACCTGTTCCATCTGCCTCATCCCTTGCCTCATACTATAAAGCATACTGACCAATAGCATATTTAAGTCCAGTGCTGCCCTAGGCACCAGATTTGTGAGCATCAATCTGCGCATGCACAAGACATTGGCAGATGTGATGTCATGGCGTGACATCACTTTCGCCACACACCTACAAAGACCCTCCCCCACCTCTTCTGCTGAAATTGAAAGCAACCGGCAGCTGGGGAGGTTGGGGTTTTTTTTCCAGAATTTTTTTTACCATTTAGGCATCCAAAAGGCCATGAGCGCCTATATGGTAAATACACCTATGATACGGCCTACTACCTGGAGTTCCTGGTCGCTTTCCCTGCCATTCAGGAGATGTGCAGGACAGTCTGTGCATGCACCGATACTAGACATATGGCCCTGCTTTCTATTTGCACTACGTACAACAGCATTGGTACTTTGACATCTCTTTAGAAAGCTATATAATTAAAGGGGATCTTAAATATTCATTAGTGTAAACTTAAACAGTGTTTATTGGCAATTTTAGACAGTTTTATACTGCTAGGCAATCTTTCAGATCAACAGCTTTGTGAAGAGTGTCAGCGCCCCAAACTATTAATACATTTTCTATGCACTTCCTGTATTCAGTTAACCCTTGGGTTGATGGCACTCAGCTGAGCCAGAAGCCTAGCATCAAAATGTAAATTGAAAAAGTGTTCTAAGGACCATTCTGAGTAGGTTTACATCAAATCATTATTTAAAATAAAAGACTAAGTTCTGTGGTGCATTAGGGCTGTCATCAAATCCTACTTGGCCCTTAGAGGAGCATGCACCTTACTGAATAGTATTAAATATTGTTTTTCAAAGTATTAAATATTGTTTTTCAAAGTCCTTAGAAGTTTCATGATGCCAAGCACAATTTAAAACCTTTGTATATCTGTTTGCTGCCCTAGGCATGGGAACCATACTTACACATCCATAGATAGTAGAGCATTTTGCAGGTACGTTGATAATCTGCAGGAATATCGCCAGAAAAGTCCTGATAGAAGCATGGCTTAATGGGGCATTTTGGAGGAAGTGGAGGCCAATTGTTCTGTCTTACTGTGGGATTGAAGAGTGAAAAACAAGTTGGTAGAGAATGAATTTGTGAACAATAAAGATCTAAAGAACATTTAAAATTGTTTGTACGGCTATCCATTAAATACCAAGAGCAGCCCAAGTACTGAAAGCAGAAGTTACTGTAATAAAGTTGGAATAAACAGCTTCAAAGCAGTATTTTCAAACTGCATGTGTTTCTTTTATTAGCAGTGTTTTGCACTGCTAATAAAAGAAACACATGCAGTTTGAAAATACTTTATTACAGTATCTTATACCTTTTGGGAGTGTGACACAGGCTCCTAGGAATTCACAGCAATACACTTTTTGAATTATATGCTAGGACCAGCAATTTGTCTTTCTGAAAGCAGAAGTGTAGCTGCCCCAGTGATGACAGTAGTATCATAAGGGAAGCCATACACGAGCAGATTATAGCTGTCGACATCGGTCCTTTAGACTAATTCGACAGGTTATCATGCCCGTGTATGGGACGTTCTGACGGGTCTCCCTGATCGATATCAGGCCAAATATAGGGCCAAACGATCGAATTAACCCAATATCACCCTGCCTTTGGTGGGCATATTGGGTTAAGATCCGCTCGTTTGGCGACCTTGCCAAATAAGCGGATATTATCATGTATGGCCAACTTAACAGCTTTACCTAAACAATACACATTTCAATGACATTTAAACCAGTGGTCCAACTTTTATTTGTATGTAGATACAGATACACTATCCATAGGATGTGGACATACACCCACATACTAGAACTAGACACTATTGGCTCCAAACCTTACTTTCATTCTTAATTATTTCATTAATCCCTGGCTCAGATCTGGATATTAGTATAATGTTTGTGTTGGTATAAATTGGTAAAAACAGTTGGTCACGTTGCTGACTCTTTTTGAGTCTTCTGACTATTTTTTTGTTAAAAATTATGTCCTCAACATGAGGTGTACGAGACCTCTAATAATTTAAACAAAGGCACCAGATTTTTAAAAAAATTATGCTAAGGCAGTAAGAATTATGGCAGCTGATAATGGATCAGTGTAGTTAACGAAGTGTGTTTGGTCTCCAAACATCAGTTAAAAATAGTCAAAAATAAATAATAAAAGGCAATTTTAAAAAGTCTTTATTTCTAGGGCACTCTCTTAAAGCAACTGAAAACAGTTCACAGGTTAACAACCCCATTAAAGTTATTTGTAAATTATATTGAAACTAGACATTAAGCCCATTAAATTAACGGGCGCTAGAACATATGTAGAAAATTCGCCAGAGACGGTCCATGGGGCACATGCGCAGTAGCACCAGAGACGGTCCGTGGGGCACATGCGCAGTAGCACCAGAGACAGTCCGTGGGGCACATGCTCAGTAGCGCAATCCCACGGACACAGGGACTGGACGCAGAGACACTTCAACTTTATTATATAGGATTGGTATCCACCTGGCTGTTTATATTCAGTGCAATTATGAAAGGTATGTAGAGGTGTGGGACAAATCCAAGGCAGCAACTGGACTGCAAAACTTCTTTATCGGGGATAGAGGTACACAACATGTTTCGGGCAGTGCCCTTTGTCAAGTACTAAAGGAATTTGCCTGATGCTTTTACATTACCTCTCTTAAAGGAGAAGGAAATGTTAAAACTAAGTAAGCCTTATCAGAAAGGTCCATCTAAATATACCAGTAAACCCCCAAAGTAGTGCTGCTCTGAGTCCCCTGTCAAAATAAACACAGCATTTCTTTCCTTCTATTGTGTACTCATGGGCTTCTGTATCAGACTTCCTGTCTTCAGCTTAAACCTCATTGCCCTGGGCAAGAGCATGCTCAGTTTGCTCCTCTTCCCCCCCCCCCTTCTCTGCTGTAATCTGAGCCCAGAGCAGGGAGAGACTCAGGCAGGAAGTGATGTCACACCATGTTAATACTGCAGCTCCTATCCTAAACAAACAGAGATCTTCTAGAGCTTTTTACTCAGGTATGATAAAACATTCTACAGAATAAATATAGCATTCTAGCTTGCACTATTGCAGCTAATCTATTGGCAATAAAATGCCTCTGTAGCTTTCCTTCTCCTTTAATACCCATATTTTTGCAGCAGTAGTCGGTTAGCATTAGAAACTCTGACAGGTTAAGAATGGACAGTCAGTTTGGCAAAACAGTCAGGTTTGGGAACTTCAAGTGACAATTACTTACAAAAGCAGAACTATTGGCTAAAAACATGACCTATAGGTAACTTTTAATGTAAATCAATTTTTAGAGTCAGTATTAAGGGAAAGACAAAATAGCCACAGGTTTCAAAAAGTAAAAGCTTATTATTACGCTAGAAAAAAATTGACAGTTGACTAGCTTGCACTGTGATGTACAGGTAGCTGAACATGATCATACTTACAGTTAATATTTACATTCCTCAACTCTTGCTCTTTCCTGTCTAATTCTGCTGCTTTCCGCTCCAGCTCTTCCTGTTGTTGTAGAAGTCCTGTTTGTGCAGCCATTGCTGCAGCCTGTAGGGAAAGCAAGAGAAGTGGGAGAGGATTCTAGCACTATAGAGGTAGGACAAGAAAGAAAGCAATATTTGTTACAGAAGAAATAGAGGATAAAACCATAGTACATTTCCAAAAACAGATTTTGGAAAGTTGTAGATTCAGGTAATCTGATTTTATTGGACCATTAAAATAAAACATGGAAACTACTTTTAAAACACATTTTAAATACATTTGACAGATATTTATAACAACCTAAAAGTGAAGTTTTTTTATTTTACAATTCTTGACTGGTGATAACCCTTAACCAAATTTTTTTCTGCTGCAAACAGCCTATTTGTGCAGTGAGATCCAATAATATAGCAGAAATGATTGCTTATGCTTGGTAAAAAATAGTTAGGCTATTGGAACTTGTATCAACTTGTTATAGATTTCTCTAGCCTAATGAACTGATATGCCAAGATGCCACACAGCAGGACGGAGTTGTATGCTGCAAGAAAAGGTTTGGTTATCATATGCAATAATAAATGTCTATGTGCAATAATAAATCAACAAAACAAATACAGCTACACATAATCTTCTGGAAAAAAATGTATTTCTCTGCTATACAATTAGCACATGCTTTCAAACCTAAATTGCACATACTTGCCCCAAATGAACAATAATGGGCTTGTTTTTTCCCCCTAACCCATAGTATTACTCTGGTACTATTGTTTTGATAGGTTATATGGTTTGTTCTTATAGATCAGCCCAATATTTATTTTATTTTACAACAATTAAGTATTATTGTAAATAATTACACTGAAACAGGCAACAGAAACACAGGTAACCACTGTTTTGTGTTGTGTGTGTTGTAGATTAGTTTAAGATGCTGTAGATAGTAGTCCCCCTCCCCATATAATAAAAGTCATTAATATTACCCAGTAGCAGTTACCCATAGCAACTAAGGTTTCATTTATAAAAGGTGGCCAGTAAATTCTACCTGCTGACTGGTTGCTATGGTTTACTGCACTTGGGATAATGTAGTGGGCTTTTAATATATAACCCCCTTAAGACTGCTAATATCAACTGGAAGACAGGGTGGCTACTTTATATGGTGACTAAGAAGTCTACAGGAGTGAGGTGGACTCTCAGCATTGGGTCAAATATCAAGAGATACTGACACCAGAAAATAAACCTATCTATCATAACATTGTATTTGAATACTATCTCTAATTTTGCCATAAAAGTATTTGCAGATGTTTTTACATTACCCATCTGATCCCCCATGTTCCTCTATGAGGAGGCTGCCATATTTGAGCTTCAGTAGTTTGTTAGGATTAGAAATTATAACTGAGATGTTGAGAAGGGAAAGTCAGGTTGGCAAAACAGTCAGGTTTAGGAACTTCAAGTAACAATTAATTACAAAAACAGACCTATCAATGAAAAACGATCAACATGATCTATAGGTAACTTTTAATGTACATTAATATTTTGAAGAATATTTTTTTAGTGTCAGTATCACTTTAAAATGGTTTAACTCGAGGTTTTTGGGTTTTTTACATTCTTACTTGCTTTTAACCTTTCCATGCCAAAAAAGGGTTTTTATAGAATATTAATTTTGAACCAGTTGTTAAAGCAATTCATATAGAGTTCTTTTAAAGAAACATGGGTAACGTATAACATGGTGAAACAAAATAAAAAAAATCAACAATACGCTTTAAGGTGTTCTGACAGGCATACTTGTGGCAGTGCAAAGAATAGTAGACTTCAGTCACATATTTACTGAATTTTTTAGGAACATTTACCTGTGGTGTAGAGTCAACTGAGGGCTGGAGCACAGCAGGCTGGGACTGAGCAGGAATTGTTTTCTGATTGGGATTTGTCTAAAAGATAGGAAGTAGAGTGTCTTAATTAAACATCACTTTACATTAAGTGGTCATTAAAGTTTATATGACAGGCGTCGTGAAACAGAGTACAGTCTAGAGTCAATATTTTCCACATTATATAGATGTGTCTCAAACAAGATTAAACCACACACTTGGGTGAAAAATAAATAAAAAGGTCAGACAATTAATTTTGGACTACAGTATGCCCAGATTCTGCCCCATTACACTATTATAGGCCTGTAGCCCACCTTAAGGGTCTGGCCACACAAGCAGATTTGGGGAGATTAGTCATCCCAAGCAACAAATCTCCTCTTCTTCAGGGAGACCATCTCCCTGAACTGCCTTCCCCATGCCCTCTATGACAATGAGCTGAACGTGCTTATTCAGTTACTTTACAGACAACACTTCTCAATTAGGAATGCATTGGTAAACATTATTTCTTGGTATGAATGAATACTAAAAGGAATATTTGGATTTGTGCAAAGTACAGGTACCTGGAGGCAGCAGGGGTTGTTCTTATACTCTCTCTGCTACCGGAAATATAGTGGTGCCTTCAGCCTAAGCTCTACTACATTAGCAAGTTTATGCATTAATCCTTAGATATTTATTTAGTACCCACCAGATGAGAACCTTCAGTGAATGGGTTAAACTCTTCCAGACTGCCATGGTTGCCAGTTGTAATTTGTGTCACGGAAGGATCCTGTGAAGCAAAATGCACACAGATTATTGTAGTAATTCTCAAAATAAAATATCACTTAGCTTGATGTCCTCTTATTGGCTCCTAGTAGAAAATAATAAACAATGAAAGGTCTGCCATTGAAAAGTGTCCATGGGACTATAGATCTTCCTTTTAATATCCTTTTGGCAAAGCACATAAATATGGAAATATACTTTTTCTGCTCTGGTTGAGGATTTCTTTTACCAATAAGCACCATCTATGGAAACTCGACTACAGTTGTCCAAGGAATAAGCGTTTTATAAAAGCAAGGCAGCTCCCATGAAAATGTACCAATAAAAATGCAGGCACTGGAGATAAATGCTGTGTGTTTACATGGACAAAAAATATGAATCCTCCACACACCTGGTTTCAGTTACCTCTAACTTTCTGGGCAGTCTTCACCACTGACCTATGATTAGCGATGCAGACTGGGAGTTCAGTAATTTGCAAGCAATGCTAACTGGTTACTATAACAAATGGTTATGTAAGCATAAAATATATAAAAGTAAACATGCAAAGGAAGCAGATTTTTTAAGTTTTACTTTTCTGTGGTCCTTTAAGATTTGACCTAATTTTGTACTGTACATTAGGGGGCACATTTTGACTTCGAATATCGTAGTCGAAGGATTTACCGCAAATACTTTTATCGAACGATCAAAGGAAAAATCGTTCGCTCAAATGATTAAATCCTTTGAAGGATTTTAATCCATCGATCGAAGGATTTCCCTTTGATCAAAAAAAGCATAGAAAGCTTATGGGCAAGGTCCACATAGGCTAACATTGATGCTCGGTAGGTTTAAAGTGCTGAAGTAGGCAGTCAAAGTTTTTTTTAAAGAGGCAGTACTTCGAATAGTCGAATGATTTTTAGTTCGAATCGTTCGATTCAAAGTCGAAGGTCGAAGTAGCCTATTCGATGGTTGAAGTACCCAAAAAAAAACTTTGAAATTCGAAGGTTTTTTTTTACTTCGAATCCTTCACTCGAGCTTAGTAAATGTGCCCCTTAAAGACTAAAGCATGACTACTTGTGTAAAAAAAGACCATATATTGCAGTTTGTGAAAGAACACTAAATGTATGAGACAGATCATTAGCATACTTTCCCTGCTCTCCATTATCTCCAGCATCAGTGTATCATGCTTTAATGTTGCAAGCTGGTCACGAGTTTCTTTCAGAAAGATTTTCTTCATGATTATCCTATTTATACACAGGAGTGAGAACTCCATGCAACCTTCAGCAGGTTTCTCAACTGTATGACTCACACTGAAGCAGGTGTGACCAAGTATCACGTGTCAAGGGTTCTCATTTCTTGTTATTTCCTTAAGTCATACAAGAATCAGCCACTAAACTTAAATCAATGTTCCATACTCAATTGTCAGCTTGTGTAGGCCTTCTCTCTTCATTCTTACATGATCTATTTAGAATACCAAAGCAACCCAGATTCACTTGTGGTTCCTATTTTTGCAGAATATGTCAATATACACGAGTCAGATGTTCTGTAGCTTTCTACACTAAACTTATATAGTGCAATTTATTATTGCAAGGCCTAAATTGGATGGATTAGTCTAGGCTAAAAAAAAATACAGTAGAATTTACTGTTTTCTGTTGGGGTATTTATTTAGCCTTATATGACCCCAAAGGAAATAATGAAACTAGAAACGAGTGGGTTGAACCCAGACAAAATTAGAAGTAGAAATCGATTACACTGAACGCATTCTCTGTGTGCAATTACTGGTTGGATTAATCACTAAATATTTGCATTACAGGAAATTAACTAGTACATTTAGATAATCCATATTTAAGTAAGTAATGATAACTTTTTCTACAGCAAAGGTATAAAAAGGAGGGGGTCAACAAATGCTAAAAGGTTTCCATAGTTCAATCAAAAATTGAGCGAACAGTCTAATATTCCTGTATGTGGCAAGATAAATAGTGCAGTGTAACCAAGGAGACTAAACCGTCATGCTCTTAGTTCTATTAAAACAATAATAACATTGGTGTAGGCCAGGCTATCTAGTCAAGGGGAAAACACTCCGGTAACACTTGTGGGAAGGTCCTGACTGGCAATCTCTATATTCTGCCAAATGACAGATAGGCTGAGGTAGGCTGCCATAGACCATCACTTTAAATGAAGCTGATTAGACCTCTGTGTCCTTCAGCTTTTTGATATAAACTTTAGTAAAGTTTCTAAAGCAAACAGATCAGTTTTACCAGGGCAAGGCAACATTATGTTATTTTCTAATTACTTTAAAACATTAATTTTTTGTGTTACTGTTCCCTTAAGCCTGATAAAAAACATCTAAACATTACAAAGTATAAATGTATGCATCTTAATTACCATCAAATACAAGGTTCTATTTTATCATTACAAAAGAAAATGACATTTAAAAAAAACAAAAAAACAAATTGAATTATTTGCTTAAAATGGACTTCCTTTAATTTAGAGCTTTCTGGATAATGGGTATTTGAATAAAAAAACTGAACATAAGCAAACAGGGAACACTGATGCATATGAAGATAAATTGCTATCGTCAGCTGCTTACATATATCTGCTAAACGTTGCAGCCTAATGCCACCGTCTGCTTTCTACTAATACCATGACAAACATGGGTTCCCTCACTAGGATTAATTTCCATTTACTTACTATGGTAAACTGAAGAACATTTGTGGAATGTTACACTTAGCTTTTACAGAATCCCGAACGTCCTGGATTCAGTATTGGATAGTGGGGCCCCTCTGCGGGCATGGAACGTGTAAATAGAGTAGTTTATGCCGATTATGTTTGCTTCTCATTGGTACAAGTAATAGGCAAATGTAAGACTAAGGTGTAGAACTGCTAGTTCTAACTGCTGTAGAACTAAAGAGATGACTGTGAAACATTTTATCTAAAGTAGATTCTCTATGGCAATGCTTTTTTTATATATCTCTCTCTCTCTCTCTCTCTCTCTCTCTCTATATATATCTATCTATATATTTTTTTTTTTTTTTAGACTTTTTGGGTATGTGCCAACATTTGGTTTGGAACTTCTTACCATAAAAAAAGTAGATTAAAACATTGTTTTACAGTCCATGCTACAGCTCCAAATGTATTTAAGACAGCAAATTGGTACCCACCTCAAACCTCCCCCTCCCCCAGAGGGGCAGCCACACAGATTGGAAACCAATGATCTATAGCTTAAAGGAAAACTATACCCCCAAAATGAACACTTAAGCAACAGATAGTTCATATCATATTAAGGGGCATATTAAAGAATCTTACCAAACTGGAATATATATTTAAGTAAATCTTGCCCTTTTACATCTCTTGCCTTGAGCCACCATTTCGTGACTCTATCTGTGCTGCCTCAGAGATCACCTGACCAGAAATACTTCAACTCTAACTGTAACAGGAAGAAGTGTGGAAGCAAAAGACACAACTCTGTCTGTTAATTGGCTCATGTGACCTAACATATATGGTTTGTTGGTATGTTTGTGAGTACAGTGAATCCTACAATCCCAGGGGGCGGCCCTTATTTTTTAAAATGGCAATTTTCTATTTATGATTACCCAATGGCACATACTACTAGAAAAGTATATTATTATGAAAATGGTTTATTTACATGAAGCAGGGTTTTATATATGAGCTGTTTTATGCAATATCTTTTTATAGAGACCTACATTGTTTGGGGGGGTATAGTTTTCCTTTAAAGGGATACTGTCATGGGAAAAAAAATTTTTTCCAAAATGAATCAGTTAATAGTGCTGCTCCAGCAGAATTCTGCACTGAAATCCATTTCTCAAAAGAGCAAACAGATTTTTTTATATTCAATTTTGAAATCTGACATGGGGCTAGACATTTTGTCAATTTCCCAGCTGCCCCATGTCATGTGACTTGTGCTCTGATAAACTTCAATCACTCTTTACTGCTGTACTGCAAGTTGGAGTGATATCACCCCCCCCCAGCAGCCAAACAAAAGAACAATGGGAAGGTAACCAGATAGCAGCTCCCTAACACAAGATAACAGCTGCCTGGTAGATCTAAGAACAACACTCAATAGTAAAAACCCATGTCCCACTGGGACACATTCAGTTGCATTGAGAAGGAAAAACAGCAGCCTGCCAGAAAGCATTTCTCTCCTGAAGTGCAGGCACAAGTCACATGACATGGGGCAGCTGGGAAATGGACAAAATGTCTAGCCCCATGTCAGATTTCAAAATTGAATATAAAAAAATCTGTTTGCTCTTTTGAGAAATGGATTTCAATGCAGAATTCTGCTGGAGCAGCACTATTAACTGATTCATTTTGAAAAAAAATTTTTTTCCCATGACAGTATCCCTTTAAGAATCAGGCTTTATACATGTACAAGGTGGGCCCAATTTGCCAATATAGACGTGTTACTCCTGTACCACCCCAAAGACAGGGAGCTCTGCTTCTCTTGACTGGTTTCAGTTTCAGTTTGATGCAGTCATGTACTTTTTACACCACACTGAAGAAACCATTCTTGCTGAATTGTGGGACTATTTTTATACATACTGTTTTTCTTTTTAACTTACACTGAATGTGCATGAGCAAAGTGGGCAATGTTTGAAACTGTATGTTCCAGTGAACAGGCTTATTATCCTCTAGTAAAATAGTCAGTTTCAAATTTGAAATTGAATTCAAGTCTGACATTAACAGCAGTTACCTAAAAAATATGTGTCCTGCAGTATTAGTTGTAATGAAAAGTCTGTACAGGAACAGAAATTTGTTTGTGTGCCAAACAGTCAGTGTCGGACTGGCCCACAGGGATACCAGGAAAACTCCCGGTGGGCCCAGGTGTCAGTGGGCCCTCCTGCTTCAAAACATTTGGCATATTTCATGGGCATTATCTATTTCTACGAGAACAACTAGAATAAATCGATTGAATAATAGATTATAGCATGTAAAGAAAAAAGACAAGCAGAATAGAGGTTGCATGAGGAGAGGAATTATAATAGTACTGAGTGTGGGCCCCTGATCTAAGGACTTTTGGTGGGCCTCTGGTCTAAGATTTTGGGGTGGGCCCCTGGTGTCCCAGTCCAACACTGCACACAGTTCTCGCATAGCTGATATTAGCAGTGGCTTTAAGGCAGTTACACTAGATGGAGAAATAACACTGAAATTTAGAGAGACAGACAGCAGTTTAAGAGATTATTTCTTACTAACGCCCTAAATTAAAAATCAGGCAGCTACTTGGTCTTCATGGATTGATCTCATGCAACAAGTGTCAGGTCACAATGGGTAGTACATTTAAAACCCATCACTAAATTATCTATCACAAGACACCTCGTAGGATAGAAACGGAGGCTTGCTCAGTGCTATGTCATGTGACAGAAATAGACAGACAGTGTGAGGATAAGGGATTGCCTGGGTGTGAAGTTTGCTTCCATGACGTAGCTTCTGGCTCCATGCCATGATACAGACATTCTTAAAAGCAACAGCTAAATAAAGATTTTTTTTTTAGCTTTTTAATTATTTGCTTTCACAAAATTCATGGCAGTATGATTATTTTATATAATGATGAAAACCAATATATGGGCCATTTAAGATGACCTTAAGCACAGAAAAAGGGGAGAAAAAATATGTCCTTCCGCGCTCAATTAAAAAAATAACTTGTATTGTTACCCTATGCATCTCATGCAAAGCACAGAGCACAGCATCCGCAGGGATACGGCAGCCCTGTCCATACTGCCTGTCAGAGCAAGAGGCAAGCAAAGGGCTATTATGCACCCTGTGCCTGCCAGTGCTCACTAACTTGCACATCTTAATGAACTTTGCACCCATACCTCATAAATGCAGCTTGGCCTAATGAAGAAACATTTCTGTTTCACGCTACCCCTTGTGTGATAAATTACCCCTTAGGTCCTCACTGCCCAGGGATACCTAACCTTCTTTACCCATGAGCCACATTCCAATGTAAATTTGGAGAGCAACACAACCATGCAAAAAGTTCCTTGGTGTGCCAATTATGGGCTGTGAACAGTAGCCCCAATGTGGACTGGCAGCCTATAAGTGGCTTTGTTTGGCAGCACACCTGTTATTTATGCAACCACAACTTACCATCAAAGCAGGAATTCAAAAAGAAGCACCTGCTTTGAGGCCGCTGAAAGCAACATCCGAAGGGTTGGTGAGCAACATGTTGCCCATGAGCCACTGGTTGGGGATCACTGCTGTAGCCAATGCTTTCTGAAGCATGCAAATTGTAGGCCCGTTGTCACAAAGAACTGGGCACATGTGCAACGGGAAAGAGGTTGCTCAGTTAAAGGGGTTGTTCACCTTTAAATTAACTTTTAGTGTGACGTAGACAGTGATGTTGGTTTTAATATTTTATTATTTTTGAGTTATTAAGCTTTTTTTCAGCAGCTCTCTAGTTTGCAATTTTAGCAATCTATTTCTAGGGTCCAAATTACCCTGGCAACATGCATTGATCTGAACAATAGAAGAATATAAATAGGAGAGGACCTGAATAGAAAGATGGGTAATAAAACGTAGTAATTACAATAAATGTGTAGCCTTACAGAGCTTTTGCTCTGTAAGCCTACTCTAGGTTCGAATTTCGAAATTGGAAAAACATCGAAATTCAAATTCAAAAAGACCAACCGAAATGAAGTTAAAGTTTGTTTGGGTTGAATAGGTCAGTTTTCGATCAAATAATAGGTCCTTATACGGCCTAATTCGAATAGTTTGAATCTAAGTAATAGCACATTCAATCGTATTCGATTAGAAGTTTTCCCACTAATTAGTTCACCAATTGACTCCAAATAGGTTCTAGGAGGTCCCCCATTGGCTAAAACAGCAATTTGGCAGGTTTTAGATGGCGAATGGTCGAAGTCAAATTTTTAAAGAGACAGTACATGATTAATTTCGATATTCAAATTTTATCATTTTTTGCAAATTCGAATCGAATTTGGACTATTCCCTAGTTGAAGTACACAAAAATAGCTAAAAATTCTAATTTTTTCAATTCAAAAATTCACCTCAACCTTTGATAAACCTGTACCCTCACTTGTGAGTGCACATAAAGTATTAGAGCTTAGAGGTCATGTTACTGTATGGTTAAGGGTCAGAAGAAGCAGACTGGCCTGTGCAGAAATGCAGACAGAGAATCCACTCCTTCACTGCTGCCCCTTAAATACATTGCCACTGTTTTCCAGCTCTGCTGCTGGATTTGTATAACACACAGATGCCAAAAGCTATATAATTAATTTTGGAGAGTTTTTGATTCTAAAATGTATGCCAAATAACTATTGAGATGCCAGCGTAAAACATATAGAACCACAAAATGTTTATGTATATGTATTCCATCCTCATTTTCATCACCATTTATTTATATAGTGCCAGCAGCTATGCAGTGCTTTATATTAATTCATAGAAAAAAAGGTGTCTTACTATCATGAAGCAAGCATTATCGTTACAGAGTAAAAATGGGATCCAAGGGCTCTGCTCACAAGAGCTTGTAATCTAAAGGTTTAGAGAAGTTAATTTCAAATTGTATTTAACCTGAAAATTTTTAGTTTTTGCGGGTATCTTTCAGTCAAAACTTGAATTTCCTGGTTAAAATGAAAACTTTTTTTTTTTTTTGAGTTTTTGCACAAAAAAAGATGGAAATATCTTGGATCTGAAAATAATGCTGCTAAAACCTGTTGAAGTCATGTAGAAGTCAATGGCAGAGGTCCCTTGAACCATTTGAAAATGTTAATAGCTTTCATGAAGTTTTTTTGGTGGATTTTGCTCAAAAACTCGGTCAATTCCAGCAATTCAAGTTTTTTCTCCAAGGAAAACTTGATCAATTTGAGATTTTTCTATTCAAGTTTTTTTCTTAAATTGGAATAAAATGGAGTTCTATGCTCTTAAATTCGACCTTTGATAAATAACTCCTAGTGTATTGAATGTGAATGTAAACAGGTGGATATTGAAGGTTTTGATGAAAGGTGAAAGTCTGATTGCTTTTAGCAGTTTCCAACTCAAGAGAAGTCTTCAGTAGGGAAATTCAGTAGGGAAATTGAAAGCATTGGCATTGAAAAGATGAAATATTGAAATACTAGCCAGGAGTAAGTTGCGGGAGTCAAGGCAGGAAATATTAAGAGGCTGAATATGTGTCTTAGTTGTTTCTAAGGTACTGTTGCACAGATGAAAGAGACTAGATTTGGAAAGGTTTTGGATGTTGGAGTATAAAAGACATATAGGACTCCTAAAATAATTCCTAGGCAGCGGGCCTGTGGTGGGTTTAAATGTGATGCTTTTGACCATGAGTGAAAGCATGGCACAGAGAAAGATCTTGGAAGAAATACAATGAGTTCTGTTTTACAGAGGTTCAGTTTTAGGTGACACTGTGACATCCACTGACAGTATAATAGTAAAAAAAAAAAAAAAAGTAGATTGGGGGGGAGACTGATCTCCTTGCTAGGAAGTTAATAATCACAAATATCTAACATTTCACAAACGTACCATATTATATCTATATTAAGTGGTGAAAATATTTGCCAACTGGGAAATAAACATTCAGATTCCATACACAATTATTGTACAGACTAAGTACTCATAAATGGTTATTGCAGTAGATCTTTGCCTTGGGTTGGGCTGCAACGATACGTCTGGGACACTCCCTTCACAAACCCAGTCACAGGTGAGTCAAGAGAAGCATTCAAGACACTGCAACTGCAACCAGTGGGACAGAAGTCTGAAAAGTCTATGACTGCCCCATTGCACTTATTTAACAGATCCATGTATTGGGGATCACTGTAACTGAAAGACTAGAAAACACAAGAAACTGATATAAACTAATAGTTCTGCCTTTTTTAAAAAAGTTAAATAATTTTATAAGTCAAATAATTAGTTAAAGAAGGACTGTGAATGCCTCTGCAATTAAAGTACCACCTTTGCAAAGGTCAGACTGGACAATTAACAGAATTGAAGCCAAAGAGAAAGTTAAAAGCAATACAGATTATAGAAACCACCATGAAATCATTAAAAAAAACAGTAAATAAAATGTACCAATAGCCAACTTGCTTAGGTTTCTTCAGTCAGAACAAAAACGAATGTGTGAGTGATCAGAGTGGGTTAACACTTATTTTCACTATCTTACAGGATCCATAATCAAAGCTCAAATACTTATTTTTTTACTTGTTAATCAGTGTTTCTACATGCTGTATTTGGGTAGTGGCACACGGGAAAATTAGTCGCCTGTGATCGTTTTGTCTTCTCATTGAGAACAATGTAAATTGCCAGCTACTTCACATACAATACTACTTGAAATCGCCTGTCGTCCCAATTTGCACAGACCTTTTTTGAACCATTTATTAGAAAAAAACAAGCCCATTCAGAAGTATTGTTATCTACGATAGCAAAACACACAAGGAGATTAGTTGCCGAAACTCGCTTTTAAAAATCTCGGGTGGGTTATCTTCTTGTGTGCCACTACCCTTAGGGATGTCCAACATCTAAAATCACAATGAAAACACAAATGGTAAATAACAACCATCAGCCCATATGTGTGACCCAAACAATTTCATGTCAAATGCCTGATGTCAAATCTGATGATGGCTCATTCGTATAGATTAGTTTGACCTATAAGCCTCTGCTGCACAAAAGGTGATTATGTGCCACTGCCCTAAGGCAGTGTTTCCCAAAGTTTTGCACTGCAAAGAGCAGGATGTGCATAAAAAAAGTATCCTTGTTGGACTGTACCTTTGTATCAATAAAACCTGTTCTACAAAAGAAACAGCAGATGAATTACAATGTGCTTACAGTAATTCTAACATCAAGAAAGGTCATCAGTGTGCTCCGATTTGTAAACAGTGACTTCTTTTCACCCAAACAAGGGGGAAAGGGAAGAGAACATGTAGCTTATTAAATTGTTTAATAATCAGTGGTGTGAAATTCAATAAACACTTGAATTTTCTAAACATTCCATGTTTCTATCCGCTTGCTTTATTGGATAAATCTTATAAGAACTTAGGGCTTGCCCTATTCAGATCATGTTTTTTGACAGCTAATATGGACTATATAGGAATTGACTGCAAAAAAAGGAAAGGAGTTGCCTGTACTCTACCGGACATTTACTTTTTTATCCCTGGAGGAACTTGTATTGCTGGATTTTAGACAGAGACTGCCAGATATATTCTATTTTGAGTATGGCCCCTGCATGTTTGGATATGCACAAATTACTATACTGGAATAACCAGAAAAAGAAGGCATTTCCTGAGCTTTCTTGAATCTTGACTTCAGTCTCTGAATTAGCTTTTGGATTTTTTTTTTGTTATTATGTCCACTCACTATGTACTATTAATTATGTTTTAAGGTTTTTAAGTGGTGAAATTATTAGTGTTACTCATCAAATCTAAAGAATGTATCTCTTTCATATATAGACACATTAGAAAACAGGTATCTATGTAAATGATAATAAATAAATTAACTATGACATTTGGTAAAAATCTGTGTCGCTGTATATAGAACAGTGGGATCCCTTGAAGATGAAGTCACATGTTTGAGAAAGCCCTGATGGACAACCTTTCTGCCATTCAATAATGACATCTGACAGAGACAACAGACAATTTTAGACACTGGATAAGTATATGAAGACTATAGGAGCTTCATTATAGCATATATGTGATAATTGCTGGCCCATTACATTTACTGGACTGGACATTCTTTGCATACATTTTCACATCTAACTGTTCACTGGCATATTTCATTATTTATTGGCATGCTGTATATTCTGTCTACACTACAGTATATTATAGTAGGCTATATTTTAGCCGATATTACAGTTTTCACTTATACTTTACAAAGGTGTGTCATACATATAAAGCATATTTTAACCCTTAAAAATTCAGTGATCGCGAGAATGGAGATGGCAGCCTTAAAGGGGTTGTTCACCTTTAAATTAGCTGTTAGAATGCTGTAGAGATTGATATTCTGAGACAATTTGCAGTTGGTTTTCATTTTTTATTATTTGTGGTTTTTGAGTTATTTAGCTTTTTATTCAGCAGCTCTCGAGTTTGTAATTTCAGCAATCTGGTTGCTAGGCTCCAAATTACCCTAGCAACCATGCACTGATTTGAATAAGAGAATGGAATATGAATAGGAGAGGCCTGAAGAGAAAGATGAGTAATAAAAAGTAGCAATAACAATATATATGTAGCCTTACAGAGTATTTGTTTTTAGATGGGGTCAGTAAACCCCATTTGAAAGCTGTAAAGAGTCAGAAGCAAATAAGTAAAAAATGATAAAAAAAATAAATAATGAAGACCAATTGAAAAGTTGCTAGAATAAGCCATTCTATAACATAATAAAAGTTTACTTGAAGGTGAACCCTTTTATATATCCCAGACAGTTTAACTGCTGCCTTGGGCTGGCAGTTTAGTTCACAGAGATCTCTCAGATTCAGGGTGAACAGCCTGAAAATAAAATGTTTAATACAAGAAAATGGTCTACTGTATGGGTAAACCAATCCTGAAGCATACATTTCAAACCTTTAAGGTGCAACTATTCTATGAAACATGGGAGCAGCGATTTCCATCTGCAAATTACGAAACCCAGAGGGGAAAGATGGAGAGAGTAATATTCCAAGCCACATTTCCGCTGTGCAAAGGCACTGGAGTAACATGTAGAAATAAAAAGTTTATGTGTATATAATTAAATCGCTCTCATACATATTTGTATAAAAACACTTTTTTTAAGTTAAAATGTTTAGTTTGCCTATCTGTCTAGGTTTGCCTGAACTCCCGTGTTGACCATTGAAGGGGTGCTTGAGTACAAAAATGTCAAAAACGTTAGCTCTAAGGGGTCTGATATATATATATATATATCAGGGTGCTAAAGATAAGATCTCTGTGATAAAGTCAGTTTGCCTCACACACAGGATGATTATGGCTGTTTTGCCTGCATCTAACTACCTAAGAATTGGCTTCCGCTATGCCCTATGAGAACTGCATGAAAATACCAGAACAAATGATCGTCGTGCAATTCTCACTTTAAAATGTGGTTCGGATTCAATAGCTCAGAACAATAAATTAAGCTAGCAGACAATACAGCCAGGCAACTCAACAGGATGTGCTGTTACAGAGAACCTTGCTTCTGAGTCTTACAGCTGCTCATCTACTTTTTAATTCAAAGCAGTTACAATGTTATATGTATATGCCAACAATTAATGTATCAACTTGCAGCAGTTACTTTGTACCACACTTTAATAAAGCTTCAAACCAGAAGGCATGCTCAGCAGGAGATGAAGGTGCTGAGATTTTAATCATTTAGCTTGCAACCATTTTTTAATGTTGACGAACAGCAGGGCTGTATTGAGGTATGAGACTATCACCTCCCCAGGTCAGAAATGTTTAACATTGGCTAATGTTTACTGTTCTGTAGTCACTTTTGGTCACTCAGAAGGCTTTTGGGCAATGGTATTTCAAGTGTAAGCATTTCACAAATTTTTGTTTAGTTTACATAGGGAGAAAAGTAGTTGAAAATTGATATTCCACTGCATAAATCATTTGTAAGTAGAAGGCAGAGTATAGACTGTGCTTCTTTAAATAGAACACCCATTTGGGACACTGCCATATTGATATCATTGGCCACTTGTCTCTTTCAAGACATAGAAACAGAAATTAAATTGGAGCAATAACAGCATACTCTATCACTAGTAGTGGGGTGCACAGACACTGTCATTTGGCCTTAAAGGAATTTTTTTTCAGTTCAGTTGTTTTCAGATTGTTCCCCAATTACTTTCCATTATTTATTTTTTTACTGTTTTTCCAAAGTCTAAGTTTAAAGTTTAATGTCCCTGTCTCTGGTGTTTGAGTCTGGCAGCTCAGTAATTCAGGTGCAGACTCTAAACTTTTACAATTTTGCAACATTTAGTTGATACATTTCTCAGCAGCATCTCTGGAGTATTAGCAACTATTGTATCAATTCTAACAGCTGCCTGTAATGAAACCCAGAGATTCTGCTCAGCAGGGACAAAGATAAGAAATATATATAACAGTTTAGAGCAGTGATCCCCAACCAGTAGCTTGTGAGCAACATGTTGCTCTCCAACCCCTTGGATGTTGCTCCCAGTGGCTTTAAAGCAGGAGCTTATTTTTGAATTCCAGGCTTGGAGGCAAATTTTGATTGTATAAAAACCAGGTGTACTGCCAAACAGAGCCTCAATGTAGGTTGACAATCCTCATAGGGGCTACTAAATGGCCAATCACAGCACTTATTTGGCACCCAAGATCATTTTTCATGCTTGTGTTGCTCCCCAACTACTTTTACTTCTGAATGTTGCTCACGGGTTCAAAAGGTTGGGGATCCCTGGTTTAGAGGGTCGCCGTCCTCCCTCCCAGAGCTGCTTTAGAAGGTGAAAAAATACACTTTACACTTAAATATTAGAAAAACGACGACACATAGAAAATAGAAAGTAATTGCAAAAAGTCATTATTTCTGGTGATATATCTGAAAGCAACTAGTTGTTTGAAGGTGAACAACCCTTTTAAAGGACTCATCAGATGTCCACTTTGGAATTTGATAGCTATCAGTTACTTAAATGAGAGATCAAAGACATATAGAACTCTCTCCATCCTTTTATTTAAAAAAAAAAAACCCTCAAATTTAGTCGCAATCAAACGCTAGATTTAAGAAGAAAAAAAAACTATTATTTCTAGAGACCTGTGATATGGATTACATTGGCATTATGAATTCATACATTCTGTTATGCCTTCTTGATATACATACTGTGGTTAGGCTTTTTCATACGAGTCACAACCCCTATCAATCGTTCACCACATATAGTACACCAGATGTCCATTTTTCCCCATTAGTCACCTGGTCTTGCTTTCATATAAATATGTTCTGGCTTTAATAAATCCACTCCTATATTCTCCTAAGGTTACCACCCTGAAGTCAGCCTTCTAAGTACATTCTTATAATTGTTAAATTATATGATAACTATGTATTAAATGATAATTATCATAGAATACTAATGATTTTTTTCACAAGGGCTTTGCAATGTATTATTTCTGTCTCATTAAAATTCCAGATTTCAGATACACTGCCTTGCAAAAGTATTTAGACAAAATTATTTTAGTTTTCGTTCACTATTTTGTGTATATACTGTATACAAGTAATCGACTTGTTTATGTAAGTATTCAATCCCTAGATATATATATATATATATATATATATATATATATATATATATATATATATATATATATATATATATATATATATATATATATATATATATATATAGCCACCATTCACATATTTATTCCTTTTTGGGTAGGTACCAGGTTTGTTTAAGATTTAAAGGGATACTGTCATGGTAAAAAAAATTTTTTTAAAATGAATCAGTTAATAGTGCTGCTCCAGCAGAATTCTGCACTGAAATCCATTTCTCAAAAGAGCAAACTAATTTTTTCATATTCAATTTTGAAATCTGACATGGGGCTAGTCAATTTCCCAGCTGCCCCAAGTCATGTGACTTGTGCTCTGATAAACTTCCATCACTCTTTACTGCTGGAGTGATATCACCCCCTCCCCTTTCCCCCCAGCAGCCAAACAACAGAACAATGGGAATGTAACCAGATAGCAGCTTCCTAACACAAGATAACAGCTGCCTGGTAGATCTAAGAACAGCACTCAATAGTAAAAACCCATGTCCCACTGAGACACATTCAGTTACATTGAGAAGGAAAAACAGCAGCCTGCCAGAAAGCATTTCTCTCCTGAAGTGCAGGCACAAGTCACATGACATGGGGCAGCTTGGTAATTGACAAAATGTCTAGCCCCATGTCAGATTTCAAAATTGAAAAATGAGAAATGAATTTCAGTGCAGAATTCTGCTGGAGCAGCACTAACTGATTCTTTTTGAAAAAATATTTTTTTCCCATGACAGTATCCCTTTAAGATACCATGTTTAAGATTTTTCCAGGCAGAATTGCGAGCGACAAATCTCCCAAAAATGCGTCTCCACTGGAAATAACTAAAATCGCAGGCAGTAAAACCAAAGTTGCCTCTGGAGGAAACATTGGGCGACTTCCCTATATGTTGGTTTTGCTGCCAGTGATGTCAGTTATTTCCAATGGAGACGCATTTTCAGTAGAATTTGCGATAGAGAAGCATTTTCAGGAGATTTGTTGCCTGCAGTCGCACATAAATAATCGTGGGTGACACATCTCCCCATTGGCCACTGCCAATGCTTCATTGGATTCAGATAAGGATTTTGACTGGGTCACTTAAGGACATCAAGCATTTTGAGCCACCTTGGTGTTTAGGAGCATTGTCCTGCTAAAAAAGAAGTTTTGTCCCAAAGCCCAATCCTTGCTTATGAAAAGTAGGCTTACTACAATAAACCATACTTCAGAGGCTGAAGCCAGCCATATCAAGTGCTCTGTATAACCTTGGTCTGCATGGAGTCATGACACAAAATATACCACTATTCAAAAACAACCATACAAAATCAAAGTAATCTGGAGTTTTTTAAAGGTCCAAAGATTGATTTAGTGTTAAAGTGGGATTGGTCAATGACCACAAACTGCGTTTGAAGTATGGCGGTGGTAGCATGATGCTATTGGGCACCTTTTCATTAGTACGGACTAGGCATCTTGTTAGAAAAAGAATGGATGGTATAAAATACAGGCAAATACTGCAAGAGAACCCTGTTTCATTCTGCTAAAAACTGAAGGCTGGCCCTATATTTACATACTTAATGTCCCACTATCATTGATAGATTGAGAATCTGTAGCACTCTTTGAAAAATCAAGGAGTACAGCCACCATCCAACCATCCTCAACAATCTGAAGTAGATAAATCTGGCAAAATTGTCCAAAACGACCCTGGAACCTTGTGTAAAGCTTGTACATACTTCCCTCAAAATCTGTCACTGATGCAAAAGGTAGCTCCATAAAATATTACAGTGATGACACAGTTTTAGAGTTTTGAAAAAAATATCACAACAAAAAGTTTGGTGGCTTCTGCTTGCTGCTTTAGCTAAGCATTTCTTTTGTACCCTCATTGTTAAATTAGACACAGACATCTCCAAGGACTACACTCCATAAGAGATTTTGTAGCATGGTGTTGGATCAACAAATCTTACAAGTTGGATGTAGTCACATGGGTGAAAATATAAAGACTAATACAAAAATCTTAGGTGTAAACTACATGGACAATTTTCCATCTGATGAGACACGACTGTCAGATGCAAATGCATCATGCGGTGTCTTCATTCATTCGGTGAGATTAAAGGGATACTGTCATGGGAAAAAAATTTTTTTTCAAAATGAATCAGTTAATAGTGCTGCTCCAGCAGAATTCTGCATTGAAATCCATTTCTCAAAAGAGCAAACAGATTTTTTTATATTCAATTTTGAATTCTGGCATGGGGCTAGACATATTGTCAATTTCCCAGCTGCCCCAAGTCATGTGACTTGTGCTCTGATAAACTTCAATCACTCTTTACTGCAAGTTGGAGTGATATCACCCCCTCCCCTTTTCCCCCCAGCAGCCAAACAAAAGAACAATGGGAAGGTAACCAGATAGCAGCTCCCTAACACAAGATAACAGCTGCCTGGTAGATCTAAGAACAGCACTCAATAGTAAAAACCCATGTCCCACTGAGACACATTCAGTTACATTGAGAAGGAAAAACAGCAGCCTGCCAGAAAGCATTTCTCTCCTAAAGTGCAGGCACAAGTCACATGACAAGGGGCAGCTGGGAAATTGACAAAATGTCTAGCCCCATGTCAGATTTCAAAATTGAATATAAAAAAATCTGTATGCTCTTTTGAGAAATGGATTTCAGTGCAGAATTCTGCTGGAGTAGCACTATTAACTGATGCGTTTTGAAAAAAAAAAAAAACATGTTTTCAGATGACAGGATCCCTTTAAATCTGATGGTGTCTGACCATAGTTGGTCAGACATTGAAATACATTGAATGTTGGATGTATATGCATGAACAAACTACACCATCCGACTTTATCTGATCCAACTTTACATTCTAGCTATAGGGGGGTCAGATTTCATAGCATCCTCAAATCTTGTGGTATTGGATGGCAAAATCAGATAAAATTTGACCCAAAATCATCCACATTTGCAGTCAGATAAATGTTAATGAGTCTTTCAAATAATAAAAATATCACACTGAGCAAATCAGAATATTTTGTCACCCACGTGATTTTTAGCTCAACCAGTTGGCAACAAAATACTTGGAATCAACTGCTCTCCTACCTTCATTCATTTCTATGGGAATTCCCTTCACAGGTAGGTGCACCTGTGGGTCAGGAGTTATTCAGCTGAGAAATAATCATGCATCCACCATTGTTTTGTTTCCCACCTGCCAAGCTGAAAATTGTTCAGGTGGCAAACAGCTCAAAATCTCCCGGTGTGCTACTGCCCCAAAGGCTAAATCTGTTCTTTCTTGAGGGGCATTGGTGTTTAAAGCCTGACAAGACAAGACGAAACAGAAATGTTTGCCAAAAAGGAGTTTGTTATAGTTTAGTACTGGGAAATGGACTCCTCCATACAAGCACAACAATTGACAATAACTGCTATGGAAGTATTTTTCCCCAAAACGATTCTTCTTCATACAATACTTTACATTGTTTTCAGGCAAAATAAGTATTTGTTTTAAAGACTGTAGCCCTAGGTCAAAGCTATGATTAGCTGCTCTTACATAAGTAAATATTTGCAGAAATACACTGAATTCTTACACTATAAACAATTAAAGAAAATAAAAAAAAAAGCTCAGAGTCACTTTCATTTCTAACGAACTAGGTTCTTGTTTATAGTCCTTAAATGACGTTGAATAAATATTCATGTTTTCCCAAAAAGGGCTTTCCAGTGTGGCTCTACGGCTGACTATGTGGCTCTGTTGGGATTTATAGGACATTTACCTGCTTTCTAAAACACTTCACAAAGAGAATCCTTGCCTGCAGAACAACCAGAGAACGTTGAGGACAGGATGGGCTGATTTCACTACACATACAGATTAGGCCAGAGCAGTAAATTAAATGTAAAGTATTCTGGGGAACTTGTCAACTACAACTCCCAGCATCCTCAGCGAATGAAGAGGCACAGACATAATGCTGATACTGCAACAAGTCTTTCGTGTTGTGCTTCATTTGTGCTGTAGGATCCAAGGTAGAGACCTGACTGACAACTTCCCCTTGTAACACAGGGGTCACCTGTCACACCATGAAGCCCCACCCAACTGCACCTGCATACTCCAGGTTGGCTCAGGTAACTATGGGCACGTAGACTGACCCACAGAGTTTGTATACCCACGTCAATTACCTGGAAAGGGTTCACGTCCACCGGGTCCGCGAAGGGATTGGTATCGTATCCGGACATGGCTCTAGAGACGAGGAGAGACGGACAGTGCCTGCTGCCGGATCTCCTCCTCGGTCGCAAATCTTCCGGGATGTGACGGTAACCAGCAGCCACTGGGCGGAGAAGCCGTAGTGCAAAGGTGTGGTCCGTGACTTCATGCAGCCAATCACAGAAGCAAAAGAGTGCCGCGTTTACTAATAGGCCTCGCGTTTCGTCCAATCAACATGCTCATGTAAAGGATGACAGGAAGAGTGAGGTACAGGATTCGTTACCAAAGCCCAGGTTAGAAAAGGCGTGTCTGCTAAGCGAGGGGCGGAGCCTGAAGTTTTCCAATGGAACTTTAGCTGCTCACATAGGGGTGCGGCATATAGGTGGCTGAAGGGGCGGGGTTTCGACCAGGTAAGATAGTTCTGTGGTGACGCTGAGGTTGTGGGATAATGGAGGTTGGGTTAGTTTCTGCGTTCGCGTGGAAGTTGTAGAAGTAAACAATGGCGCACGATCCTAATAGAGCTAAAGGTATCCGGCGCTGGCTATATTAATCTACTATGCAGAGTGTCTGTCGGGCAATGCCCATCCATTAGCCTTTCCACTGATTGGTGCAATACAGCTCCAGAGGGAGGTTGAGGGGATTCATTCGCTCTAGACGCTTGAAACTGTTACTTCCCGGCCACCCACAAAACACGCCTTTAATTTACCGGTGCATTGTGGGAGTTGTAGTTCTGCAGCCAAAGAGTCCCCATACCATATAAACGTTCCTGATTTGACAACCTAACCTTCTGTCTGCGGCACTACAACTCCCAGTGTGATCCGCGGCGTTACAGTACAGCACAGAGCACACTGCTTCGGAGGGGAAGGGCAGATAATGGCAGAGCCCCGAGGTGAGTAGAGTTATCATCCAGGGGGGAAAGAGGCGGAATAGGACATGCCATCTTTTATGCATCACCGACAGAGGGCACTGGAACGGCTGAAAGGAAAAGGATATATTGGGAGAGCTGCTGGGCAGGCGGCAGTACCAGTGTGAGCTGAGCTGGCACACTTCACATCATGGTTGGGTGTGGGGCTTTCGGGGAGAGCAGCAGCGAATTGCTTATTGTGCAAATTGCAAACCTGAGGACATACTTGTGGATTATATAGTGAATAAAGTACCCCCTTTTGTAAATTCTAAGGATATTATAAGTTACTGAGGAGTTTCATGACCATATAAAAGTTTTTATACAGGTCATGGAACTCCGAGATAATTTCTAATATCCTCATATTTTGCAACTGGGGGTACTTTATTTATTATAATACACATGTTTCAGTGAGTCATGTGACAGAAATGACATCAGAACTCACCGTTTATAACTGGTGACATCAGAACGCACCGTTTATAATGATATAATTTACAAGGTATTCATGGCTTTTGTGTATTAAAAACATATTCGCCCTGATCTGGACCTGGGAGCAGAAATTCTGCAATTAAAATTGTGCATCATAGCAGAAGCCCCTCTGATCTGAAAGTCAGTCAAGAAGAACATGTTGTAAATAAACAGCACAGTCATGTAACCCGGGTGCCCTACACATCTACACCTGTTTTCCCTTGTCTGCTCATAAATCTGCACAGGCATGGCTTTTGTGTGTGGTGCCAGATTTGCTCTGCAGAATCTTGATGCCCCCTAGTCTCTATGGGTTTTTCAAACTGCCCACACAGTCACTGACTGTCAATTTGCATCTTTTACCCCAGGGGTGCCCAAAAGGTAGATTGGGATCTACAGGTAGAACTAGCTGGTGATCAGTAGATCTCAAGACACTGTCAACAAACAGTTTGTCTAAATCACCCTCCTATTTCATGCTTTCCATTCTGTTATTTATAATTTTAAGGTTACATAAGAAATAGATGTTAAAGAAAGCAATATAAATTCTCTCAAATCAATATAATATGTAAGTAATATTTTCCATGGAACAGAATGCTAACAATGCTGTTATGGATGTAGATCATAATGGGACATCATCACTAAAAGTAGACCTTGCAGTAGTAAAGTGTGGGCACTCTTGCTTTACCCCGACCTCCTGTGCATAGGGTCATAGGGATCTCCTTTCTGTCAGATATGTGATCTGTGCTTGTACACATACCAGCTGGGCTGGCTAAGAATCTCATTGACCCAGGGTCAAATAGGCAGAGAAGAGAATGTTCTGACACACAACTCTGCGATCCAAATCACACAAAGATCCACTCATTTCAGGATCAGGGCACCAAATTAAAACATTGCAGAAAGAGAGAAAGATCAGCTTTCAATCCAGGGAAAGGCAAACCAACACCTACCAACAAACTCTCAAATCTGTGGCTTTTATTGACTGAATATACTGTATTTTTATACAGGTGATGCACATGCAGAATGCATTAAAATAGAGAAATTCACACAGAACTTATTGTACTTAATGTGTATAAAACCAAATAATAAAAGTATGTGTGTTTTGAAACTTCCACCATTCATTTTAGTAGAGGCACGTTAAAACACTTTATTTAAGATCCCTTGAACAATAAGATCCCTTATAGTGAAGATCCACTTTATATGTGTTATACTAATAATATGCTTACGGTAACCCCCCCAATCATAAGAAATGCCCTCTTATTAACCACACTGTCCTAGAGAAGGAAGGGCCATTAAATAAATGTTTTCAGGAGTTTTCTTTCCCCTCTTAGGTCTTTGACACCCTGAGTGCTTTATAGGAGACATATTGGATAAATGAAACCCCCCTAATTTTGCTGGCAATAATTTATTCTATATGGTGCTGGTTTTACTTTTGGCTATAAATGAACATTATCTTCAAAAATGCCCCCTCCATAGATGTTCTCCTGTTTCAAATGAGGGGTGGGTCTTGTCCTAACGGTCCCTGCCAGAAGCACAGTAGATGGGGGACAGGTAATCACAGCCCTAAAGTCACATAATCAATGACAGGCTTCAGTTCCCTATCAGGTCCTGCTAGCTGCTGATTGGTTTCTATCCTACAGTGTAGCGTACTGAGTGTCACTGGCTCCATTGTACAGCCTGGGAAAGGAGGCATCAGGAAGTGGAACAGATTGATGGGACTAGTAGGGTTTTTGCTAAAATTTTCAATAAAGTAACCAGAAACACAACTTTTTAAAGCCCATTTCTTCAGTATCTGAGAGTTTAATGCACTAGTACATTCTTGTTTTTGAAATAATGTCTCCTTTCATTGTTGTAATAGGGCATGTCTTGCATCATATTAACAGCAGTGGCAGGCACAGGAAATTGCCCAAAGTATGTATATTTCCTGAAAAATACACACTTGATTGTTTTCAGGCAGGGATAGTCTTGTCAGTGGAAAGTGATCTGAAGCCATTTTAATTGCTTTTAAAATAATCACCAAAATGCCTGTTGTGCAAGGTCCCATTAATTGACCCATTTGGCTTCTAAAACCTTCCTGCTGATCACTTTCCACACTGAACAAACAAATGCAGTTTGTCTATGGAACATGTTAATTCACTAAATGTAAGTATGTGCCACTATACTAGGGGGCAGATTTAACAAGGGTCGAAGTGAATTCGAGGGAGTTTATGAAGTAAAAAAATTCGAAATTCAAAGTAATTTTTTGGATACTTCAACCATCGAATAGGATACTGCGACTACTTTGACTTGAAGTAAAAATCGTTTGACCATTCGATAATCGAAGTACTGTCTCTTTAAAAATACTTCAATACTTCGCCAACTTAAACCTGCCGAAGTGCTATGTTAGCCTATGGGGACCTGCCAGAGCATATTTCTCAGTTTTTGGGTTTCGAAGGAAAATCGGACGATAAAATCGTTTGAATCGTACGATTCGAAGTACGATCATATGATGAATAAAATCCTCCGACTTCGAATGTCAGAGGATTCTATTCGATGGTCGAATTTCAAAGTATTCTCCACTTCGAAATTCGACCCTTGATAAATCTGCCCCTTGGTGTTTGCTGCTTTGTTATAACATCGTTCATCATGGCTGCTCCAATGAGCAGCTACAGTTGACTTTCTGTATCCAGCACTGTTTCTGCAGCCCCAAGCCAATCCATGGCCTTGCTTTAGATTTAAGTAGAGCAGCAACTTTTGTAAGAGATCAGTCCACTAATAATAATTTAGTTTATGTAATCTAGGCTGGTGACTTAATAATAGAAGCTCATCAATGCTTTATATGCCCAATGAGAACTTTGGACATGTAACAATGTAAAGGCTATGGCAAGGGGACGTTATGGTTGCCAGTATGTGTGGTTCACAGATAAGCACCATTTTTCTGACATGGATGGTTTGTGTTGACATCAATGTGAAGTGCCGCATGACAGTCATCCTGCTTAGGCAGTTAGTGTGTTATTTGAGCAGTGCTTATCTTGGGTCCCGACTTGTCTAGTTCAAGCACCCCAAAGTATGGTATACCTGGATTTAGTACTTTTAGGAATTTAGTACTTAAGTTTAGTCCACACTTACAAGTACCTCATCTGGAAATTGGGAGGAGATGGGGAAGAGAACTAGAACATGGCGAGAAGATTGAGGAGACTGGGGTGAGACAGAACTAACAGAGGAAATATTACTGACAGGTCTGGAGTGCTGGATCCTTGGCATATGTTTGTAAGGATGCATCAATAGTAGGATAATTCATATGGGTGGTAGAAGGAGTTTGGGCTGGTGCGGCACAGTGCTGGCTTTATGAATATTGCCTCTTGCATTTTAAAATGTGTTATTTGCCCAATATAAACAGACTGTCTCTTCTTCAAATTTGCAGTATTTCTACTGTCATGTGCTGTTCAGGACTATGCTTGGGGTAAACTGGGCAATGACAGTGAGGTGGCTCGACTATGGGCAAGAGATGACAAAGAAAGGCCAATAGTGCCAGACAAGCCATACGCTGAGGTAACCATGGTATTATTTAATTAAACAATATACTTCAGTCCCTACCTTTTTTTACCTAAATTCACACACCTCATATGTTTGTTTTTGTTTCTTTCTTGCTTCTTTCACCATGTCCTAATGTCTTTTTACATCAAGCTATGGGTGGGAGCTCACCCTAAGGGAGATGCTGTTATCACAGACAATCAAATAGCTCAGAAAACCCTTGGAAAATGGATTGCTGCTCACCCAGAATGCCTAGGCACAAAAGTCCGAGAGATTTTCCAAAACCAACTGCCTTTCCTCTTCAAAGTATTATCTGTGAGGTTGGCACTATCAATCCAGGCTCACCCAGACAAGGTAAGAGAGGGCATGTGTTATATAATCACAAAAGTGTGTTAATGAGAGGAACAGAAAAGATGATAGTAAAGTTGAGCTTATAGATTGGTATCCCGAGGATGGTCAACTTCACTTACGCTGCTACATTTAACCAACTATCCTTAGTCCCAAATGTAAATTGCTTTTGGGAAAGCTTATTACAGGTATGGGACCTGTTATCCAGAATGCTCGGGACCTGAGGTATTCGGGATAACGGATCTTACCATAAATCTATAAGAAAATCATGTAAACTTTGAATAAACCCAATAGGCTGCTTTTGCCTCCAATAAGGATTAATTATATCTTGGTTTGGATCAAGTACAAGGTACTGTTTTATTATTACAGAGAATACGGAAATCATTTTTAAAAATTTGGATAAAATGGAATCTATGGGAGCCATTCTGTAATTCAGAGCTTTCTGGATAATGGGTTACGGATAACTGATCCCATACCTGTACAAATTCAAAGCATTATTAAAGCATTTTCAGTGGAAAAGACACGCAATATGATGCTGTAGTTAGAATTGTTCTGGTGTGATTGGAATAGATTAACTGTGCATCTTATTTACAGATAAGAAAGGCTATTGTTTTGTGTTGTTCTGCATTATCTAATATTCACTCAGACTCTGTTTCTTTTTTCTCCCCCATTAATTGTGAAGGCTTTAGCTATAAGGTTGCATTCTGAATTCCCACAGCACTACCCTGATGACAACCACAAGCCAGAGATGGCTATAGCGCTTACACCCTTCCGAGGCCTCTGTGGATTTCGTCCGGTTCCTGAAATTGTTGGCTTTTTAAAGGGTAAGTACATTGTTACTGCATATTATATTGTATATCATGACCGGATCAAAGCCCATCTAATATTTTTGGGGCATTTTTTGTAGCTGTTCCAGAGTTTCATACCTTAATTGGCAAGGAGGCAGCCGAAAAGTTAGAGGCAAGTGAGGGTGTGGAGGTGCGGAAAGCTCTGCAAAATTGTTTCACTTCCATGATGCAAAGCAACAAGAAGGACTGTGCAGAACAGCTTAATCTACTGGTACAACGTGTATCACAGCAATGTAAGATACCACATATAGGGACAAAGATCTTTTATGTCTTATATCTTAGTGTTTTCATTTATAATTTCATTTTCATCATTGTTTCATGCCCTTCTGCATTATTGTTCACCTAGTCTTCCCTGATGAGAACAGTGACTGCTCCTGTATATAAATAAATGCTGTGACTGAAAATGATCTACAGGTCCCCATTTGGCTTTAGCGTAGCAATGGACACCAGGCTTCTCTAACATAGAAATACAGCAGAAAACAAGCTGTTGGTTAATCTAGTCTACCATGTCATGGTATGTTAGTTCTCACTGCATGCCCCACCTAGTAGAATCTCTTTCTTATGATGTGGGTTATGCTAAAACATAAAATAATAAAGGTAACTCTACAATAAAGAAACATCAGTAGTGCAAACAGACAAAAGTAAAACGTTTCTCTTAAACACTTGCTTTTTTTTGCCCCTAAAACAGATTATGTATTTATTCTTTGTATAGGGAAAGCAATGTAATTCTAATGAACTTTTGAGTATACCTTCTTGTTGTGCCACAATGTGACTGAATACAAATTTCTTTATGGGAAGAAGCACACAACAACCAGACTTGTACTGTTTATCATTTTATTAGTATTGGGACATGCTTCTGCACATCGCCCATTCTTAAGTATATATTCCTAAGCCACAAAATGCCCCTTACATTTTCTTAACTCTGTCTTTCATGTAGCTACAAGTGGAAAGGAAGTATCTAGTTGTCTTGGAGACCTTCTCCTCACGTTACACTCCCAGTTTCCTGGGGATATTGGCTGCTTTGCAATTTACTTCCTCAATGTTCTGACACTGCAGCCTGGAGAAGCCATGTTTCTGGGAGCCAATGAACCACATGCATACCTGGAAGGGGGTAAGTGTTAGAGTTTAAAGGGGAACTACGACGAAATTGAAAATTGAATACAAGCTTCAGCATACTGAAATAAGAAGTTTTCTAAATATAATCAATTAAACATTCTGTACTGTTTCAGAAATAATCAAGTTTATTTTCACAATCCCTCTCTCTGCATCTGTTTCTCTTCATCTGCTAGGAAAGGAACCCCCCCCCCCCATAAGATATATTGGATCTAACTGTCAATGATTATCTGCCATTCAGCTGCTGCATGAAGACAGAATGAAGAGAAACAGATGCTGAGAGTGATAGTGAAGATACATTTGATTATATCAGAAACGCTGAAGAATATTTAATTGATTGTATTTAGACAGTTTCACAAAAAAAGTCAGCAATATAATTGTAACAACAGTGCTGTATCCGCAGGTGAGCAGAAACCATGTATCATAACTAATGAAAAAGATGCAACAAATCTGGCTGACATGTATCTAAATACACCTCACCACATTGTTGCCAGCCTCCCAGTTCAGATAAGCACTGTAACAATGTAACTAAAACGTAACCTTTAATGTGTATCCTTTTAAAACATGTTTCCCACACACACAAATAGACTCCCTGCTTGACCAATCTGAGCAGTGCAGGGTATTATCCTTAAAAATTACCACTGTGCGCGGTGGAACGGCGGAGTAAGTAAATAGAAATTGTAAATAAAGAAGGCTTAAATCAGTGCCAAGGCTCTATTACATATATTCGAAAGATTTGAGCTTCCCAGAACCCTCCCTTCCAAAGTTCCCCCACATGTCAGCTGCCTATCTACGCGGGGAGCGGTAGGAGCTGGTCTCCTCACCGTCCACCTATGCCCTACGCGTTTCGCTGCCTCTGCAGCTTCCTCAGGGGCATAAGTGAGGGGTGTGATACTTGCTGAGGCTTAAATAGGCTCCGGACACCACCACAGTTGCCGCATGGTTACTGGTCTGTGTTACGACGTCACGTCTGGGTTTTAGTACCGTGCATGTGTTAGAAGTCCTGGAAGTGCGGTGCTGTCATCTGCCATTACTCTCTATGTCTATCTTTTGCCCTTACTTCGTTGCATGGAATTGCCAAACGTATAGGGCAATTTTGGATTACCATTCTTACAGCGCATTATTATTGCACAATTCACTCCCTTATGCAATTTTAATTTATCCATGCTAGTTCACTACAGCTTAATGCCAGGGTATTGATTTAATGCAGTTGGTGATTTAATTCTAATCGATTGCTGGAAATTTGGTACAGTGTAAAGACCAATGTATTCAAATAGGCAATCAATTTTGTTTAATTGACATAGATGTGTAACAAATTTTGAGAATACCATGGATTGGAATTTTTTGACAGATGATTGGCCATATTAAAATACCTCAGAAGTATTATAAAGTGTTACTAGCATTAAAGTTACCTATACAATTTCCTAAACATCAAATATTTTTAGTTTCACAGAAAAGGTGTGAAGGTGAAGCCTTCATTCAGGCCATGGGGGGCTTTGCTATTGAGCCAGTAGATCCACTGAGCTTCACGTTGGAGTAGTTTCCTATTAATATCTCCTTTACGAGTGCTGGGTTTTATATGATCAACGGCAGTAAATTTTATTACTTCTGTATTTCCCTCATGAAGTTCATTGATATGATTTGTTACCAACGTATTTCTTTTATGTTTAATGTCACCATTGTGTTCCAAGACTCTCCTTCTAAATTCTCTTTTGGTCTTGCTCACATAGTTTTTTCCACACAAGCATTTCATAACATAAATGGCCCCGCTGGTTTTACAGTTCATACAATGATTTATTTTATATTCCTGAATATCGGACCTTCCTGTTATTGTAGTTGTTTTATTTATCCATGGACAAGCCTGGCAGTTACCACATTTGAAACTTCCCTTTAGTTTATTGCTGAGCCAGGTAGATTTCTTAGTTTTACTATAATGGCTATACACCTTAAGGTTACGTTTTAGTTACATTGTAACAGTGCTTATCTGAACTGGGAGGCTGGCAAGGGTGTATCTAGATACATGTTGCCCAGATTTGTTGCATCTTTTTCATTAGTTTCTTATTTCAGTATGATGAAGCTTATATTAAATTTTCATTTTTGACAGTTCCCCTTTAATGTAACATTTACCTTCTGCTTTCTCTTATTATAGATTGCATAGAGTGCATGGCTTGCTCTGATAACACGGTACGGGCTGGCCTGACTCCTAAGTTTATAGATGTTCAGACCCTGTGTGAGATGCTGACATATACAGCAGCTCCCGCCAGCACCAAACTGTTCTCACCAACACCTGTCAGTGAGGATCCCTATGCTCTTCTCTTTAACCCACCTGTACCAGATTTCTCTGTCATCAAGATAGAGGTAAGGAATAGTCCACAGAGGATCCAATTAGGGATCAGAAGTGTATCCTGGTAACTAGCTAACAGTAGCCAATGACATCATAAAGTTGCTTGACGTTTGGGTATCATGAAATCCAATGCACAGAACATATAATACGAGGAAAGGAATATCATATAATAATATCATCATATCTTATTTTAATCTATTACATGGAATGCAAGGAATAGGTTGAAGCATTAATCACAGTTCGTTTAAGAGAAAACAGCACATAACCTGAGGCAGGTCTATGTGACAAGATGTTAAATAGAAAATTATAAAGTATACTTGTGTGGGAATTTTTCCATGCTACATTTCTTAAATGGGTTGGCCACCTATAAATTAAGTTTTAGTATGATATAGAATGGCTGATTCTTAGCAGCTTTCCAATTTATCTTAATTTTTATAGTTTTTTTTTAATTTATTTACCTTCCTCTTTTGACTCCTTCCAACTTTCAAATGGGATCACTGACCCCAGTAGCCATAAAACTATTGCTCTGTAAGGCTACAATTTATTGTTCTTGTTATTACTATTCATTGTATTCAGAACTTATCCTATTCATATTCTAGTCTCTCATTCAAACCAGTGCAACCAGATAGCTGCTAAAATTCCAAACTGGAGAGCTACTGAACATAAAGCTAAATGATTAAAAATAAAAACATGACAAAAAACAAAGACCAATTGCAAATAGATAGGACTCTCTATATCATACTAAAGTTAATGTAAAGTTGAACAACCCCTTTAAAGACATAATCGTAGAAGTGTGTGTGCTGATTTGTGATTTTTAGAATGTCAGTCTAACTATACACATATAAATGAAACCAGGTTCCACCTGAATATACTGCTAATAATTTAGTGTATACAGAGTCCCATTTGTGTATTGCATGCCGGTGACTTCAGTGAGGACACCCAGGAATAGCATCGGTAGAGAGCGAATTCACTTTCAACTTGTCACTTCATTGGCCAACAAAGCTGTATTCATAAAAGCATGTGCCATCCTGGATATTTGAAGGTACTCTTGGAATGGATTGTGGTAATCAAAACACACTTAAAGGAAAACTATACCCCTCTATAAAAATATAATGCATAAAACAGCTCATATGTAAAACCCAGCTTCATGTAAATGAACCATTTTCATAATAATATAATTTTTTAGTAGTATGTGCCATTGGGTAATCATAAATAGAAAATTGGCATTTTAAAAAATAAGGGTAGCCCATGGGATCGTAGGATTCATGGTGCACACAAACAAACCATACGTGTTAGGTCACGAGCCAATTAACAGACAGAGTTCTGTCTTTTGCTCCCACACTTCTTCCTGTTAGAGTTGTGGTATTTCTGGTCAGGTGATCTCTGAGGCAGCGCAAAGACCACCATGAAATGGTGGCTCAAGGCAAGAGATGTAAAAGGCAAAGATTTATTTAAATATATATACCAGTTTGGTAAGATTCTTTAACATGCCACTTAATATGGTGTAAACTATCTGTTGCTTAAGTGTTCATTTTGGGGATGTAGTTTCCTTTTATATGCTAACACCGCTTCCGGGGAGGCACATAGATGGTACCCCTTTACACGTACCGTGTGCCTTTTTCAGAGATGTAAGATATAGAATGGCAGGGGACATCATAGCCCTGTCCATACGGTCTACTCTAAGGCAGGCTGTAAGGGATGGGGTGGGCCTCCTGCCTCTGCTTTATGCATGGAGTACCAGATATTTGATCAAGAACAGCAATCTCTAGGGTGTAAGTGCTTTGTAAATGTATGTATTTAAGATATAATCTGAGAAGTTTTTTGTTGTTTCTTTTTTGCAGGTACCACCATCAGTATCTCAGTATCTGGTAGCAGCTTTAGACTCGGCCAGTATTCTTTTGCTCGTTCGAGGCGAGGCCACAAGCAATGTCCCATATGCAAGTTTACATCTTACTCCAGGCTCTGTCCTTTTTATCTCTGCCAATGAGAGCTTAATACTGAATAATTCCAACTCCCAAACTCTCTTACTATTCAGGGCATGCTGCCTGCTATGATAAAGAAAAAGTTACTCTCTAAAGAATGTTGGAGGAGATCCCATAACCCAGGACTAATGTGTGCCCCTAAACTTCCACATGAATATTGGAGTTACAGGTGAGCTTGAGGAAACATGTTATTGACCATGCTAGCAGATTGTGCCATGGAACCTTTTATTGATAGTTCTTACATTAGAATTACTGGGCTGGGTTGTAATGGAGATCTAGAGTAACTGGTCAGCTTTTAGAATCATAGGCAGCAAATGTTATTGCAAGCACTGATCATGTGTACAAGCAGGGAGTGTTAATATGTCAGCTGGTTCTACATAAAGGGAAGCACTTTACTCTAAAGAAAATATATAATATATTTGAGTGTGCTGTGTTTTTGTGGAATTGTGCAACTGATTAAATTGTTGTGGTCAATAGATTAATTTTGTCATTTTATTTCTGTGATTGATGCTTGAGCACAAGAGTGTTTGTACTGTTAACCGTCATGAAAAAAACCCAGTAAATCCCATATTAATCCCTCTACCATGAAGAATTCATAGTGGGTTCCACGATGGTGAGCTGCCCCAGCCATGAAGAAGCCCCAAATCATAAATTTCCCCAACCATGCTTGACAGTTGGTATCAGGTCCTTCTGGTGAAATGATGTCTTTGGTTTTTGCAAAACATGTTTTCTGGTAAAATGTGGTCAAATACCTGTCTTTGCTTTGTCTGTCCAGAGCAGATTTTAACCCATTATCAATATATTAAGAACATTGAGACATTCTGTTCATACAGCTACTAACTCATGCCCACCCCTTTAAACAAAACAGGGATTGTTTGTTCATATATTGCAATATATCCAAGCTGGCCAACTACATCACAGTTATCCTTTGTGAAAATGAAAATGTAATATAAGTTTCATCTCAGACCTGTCAATCAAACTCCACCTACTGCGCATAAGACAGAATGAAGAGAGACAGGTTGCTCAGAGGAGGAGAGTGGAGTAACTTGATTATTTCATAAATGGTACAGAATTATTGATTGTATTTAGAAAGTTTCTTATTTCAGCAAGATGAAGCGTATATTAGATTTTAATTTTCCCGATAGATCCCCTATAAAGGGCTGGTTAACCTTTAGTATTTTATGGAATGGCTAATTCTGAGCAACTTTCCAATTAGCCTTCATTTTATTCGTATAGATTTTGATTTGCCTTCTGCTTCTGACTCTTTCCAGCTTTCAAATGGGGGTATATTAATATATTAATTATATTTGTTAGATGCTGTTTGTATGCATTCAATAAATAAAAACGCAGCCACACACATTGATATTATTTATTTCCAAATGTCTTCCTTATATAGGCAGCACAATACACAATGCCTCAAACCCAGGTAAAGGTTTACAAGGCAATCCCTTTAACTAGTTTACATTATGATATAAATAAATAAAAAAAGGTCAAGATACAACTGTAGCACACAGGATGAAAATGATGCCTACGCTCTGCTTTCTGGAGCACACACATCACAGGCTAGACGCCTTATCAGAATGTTCGTTTCTACAAAAGACGGGAATTTATCCGCCATGTGAATCAGAAATGTACTGAAACTGTTGAAGCTGGTTCAGAATCTGAGGGAAACAATTTACTATATACCCAGATGTTACATGTTTTTACTAAAACTCCAATATAATTTGAGTTGGTGTGGGCTACAAGTCTTACGTATGATCTGATCTGCCAAATGAAGTAACTGATGGAATAAGGAGTGTGTTGTTTCCATGAGGATTAAAGAATGTACAGCTGGTGGATTGCCGATGCCCTGTTTGCTGAGCACCAGGGATCCAGTTCCCAGGAGGGCCAGGGTGTGCATCTGCAGTTGGATAAAAGACTAAAAGAATGAAACCTGCTAGAAGGAATTTCTATTATATAAACTATCTCGGGTATGTAGCAAGGACTAACCCTGCCCTTTCTGCACATTTAATCCTTCTCCCAGTGATACAATTGACCTTGTTCTGCAAGTCTTTCCTGTTAGACACAAGCCTCATCTGACAACAGCGTAAGCCTGTTTGCTGTTATTCCCAACAGACTGTGTATTTGTAATTAGGCCATTAAAATGAAAAATACATCCAATTTATAAGCAGAGTTCAGCTTTCATGTGGTAATGGGTTTTAGTAACAACACAGTTATGACTTAATACAAAAGCAACAACCCTCTGAGTATGAAAGGGGAGCAGCAAGTCTTTGTTTTAATTTCTTATAAAATATAACAAAGGATGGTGGTTGCTTTTCTTCCAGACATTCTATCCCTATTCTGTGCAAGAAGACATACATAGAAATATATGCAGAACACATTAAATAAGCTCACATCAAACAATCGACTACACCCTATATTTTGAAGAGCATCCAGATCTTACCCAAAATCGCTTTTTGGTTGGGTTACCTCTACCTCCAGTTTGAGAAAGCATGGTGTAGGCTTATTATGTAGATTTTTGTTATGATGTAAAATTAAAGGGGTAGTTCACCTTTTAGTATTTTATAAAATGGCCAATTCAAAGCAGTATTTCATTATATCATTATTCATATAATCATTTGCCTTCTTTTTCTGGCTCTTCAGCTTTTTAAATGACTGACCCCATCTAAATAACAAATACTCTGTAAGGCTACAAATGTATTGTTTTTACTATGTTTTATTATTCATCTTTCTGTTCAGGCCCTCTCCTACTAATAACCTTGTCTTATTTAAAGCAATGCATGGTTGCTATGTTAATTTGGACCCTAGCAACCAGATTGCTGAAATTGCAAACTGGAAAGTTAATGAATAAAAAATATATAGATTATCACTCTCTACATTTTGTTAAAAGTTAAATTAAAGGTGAACAACCCCTTTCAGTTGTCAAAAATGTCTTATTTGTGTAAATCCACCGACGGGGTACACACACACACGATATTAAACTCTGGTTTGTATTTAGACATACACAACTTAAAGAGAAATGATTAAAAAGTCGTAGAATACAGGTACTAAAAAAAGATTAATTTCACATTTGTTCAACAATGGATATATATATATATATATATATATATATATATATATATATATATATATATACACACATACGGTATACATACATACATACATACACACACATATTAGTACATGTATTTGAACTTTCAGATATGCTAAATCATCCATTGTATTAAAGTCAATACTGCACAGATGTACTTGTTCAACTGCAACTCCAAAACATTTGCTAACAATTAAATAGTTTAAAGTTTATATACTAATGGCCATCACCAACTGCTAAATGTTACATGCATGTATGTTTACATACACAAACACATAGAATACCAAAACAGGGGAAGGAGCCCTACTGGAAAGAGCAGATTTATTATAAGTTATAGAAATGTTTTATAGTACAGTACTCCCAAATCTTTGCGAAAAAAAAAAAAAAAAAAATATATATATATTATATAATATATAATATATATATATATCATATATATATATATATATATATAATATATCTATATATATATATATATATATATCTATATATATATATATCTATATATATATATATATCTTTATCTCTTATATATATATATATCTATATATATATATATATCTCTATCTCTATCTCTATCTCTATCTCTATCTCTATCTCTATCTCTATATATATATATATATATATATATATATATATATATTCTCTCCAATGAGTATCCGCACTCCAAGGCTGCTGCTGATGGCGGGGGTGCACGGTAATTATATGTATATCAATTATCAGCAGACCAGCACTCCCTTTTAAAATGTAATATTTTTTATTGTTGTCATGGTGCAATTACAGAGAGAGGAAGGATTTTTTTTTTTCATCCCCTAATGCATACTGGCAACGGTATCCAATATGGGGCTTCTAATAAGCATTAGTGACACCACAAAATCCCTGCCCATGATACTTGTTCTCAGACACAAGTTTGTCTCTCAAGCACAAATGCTAGAATTCCATTTACAAAAATATGAATATAAAAACATTTTTTAAAATATATATATATTTTTTAAAATACAAATATATTCCTATTTGCAGAAAAAAAGCTTGATTGTCCTGGTTCTAAGGCACCCTACAATAACGTGTGTGTCTATAGTGAGTGATTAATAAAGTACATATGTTTTGGTGTTAGTACACAATGTGTACCCACACTTGGGCTATTTACGCAAGGGCTATTTATGTTGTCCAGCGTGACCCAATTTAATGCAGTTTGTTAGTTAATTGCAATAGGCATTCATGAGGCAGATGGGGAAAAGCAGCGATAAAGCAATGTCACAGCAAATAGCTGCAAAATGATTTGCTTCCTGCCCATCATGCACCTGCTTTCACCTGTAGCCAATGATGCAGATATGCGATACATCATTTTCTTAGTGAGAAACAAGTGTAATTGTCTTATTGTATTTCGGGGGGCAGGGGAGGGGGGAATTCTGGGGGGCAAACATAAGAGCAATTTCAATATATCATGCTTATTAAGGAATTAATGTGTGTCACTATAACTTTTAAAATGAATATTACACTTTTAAAGGACAAATAACAGACACTTGCACATTGTGTTAGTAGTAATGACACAAATGGACAAAAATGCAGGTTGAAATAATGAATTAATGTTATTCCAAGGGATTTTTCTAGCGAGGTGACGTGTATTTTAGCTGGAAGTTTATTATTCACAACTGTAAAGACTGAGCATGTGTTTCCAAAATCTTAAATTCTTAGGTCTCTTTCACATGGGTGTTTCACACATGAATTCATCACAGTCAATGCGGGCTGAAATGACTAGCTATGAATTCTCAGGCAATGTGGGCCTAATGACTAGCCATCTTTGTATGTCAGTGTGGTATTAATGTGACATCTCCATGCTCCCTGTTCAACTCCACTGGAATGAAGTGTAGTATAAAAACTGCCCGGTCACTAAGCCAGCAGTAGAGACACCCTCCACTATGCTCCACATAATTTGCTGCAATGCTCAATATGTCCCTGCAGCTAAACAGTTAAATACTAGTAATGGGGTTACATGTTATGCCATAGGTAAAGGTTTTCTTTTAGTCCTCCTCCTCTCCTCCATATTGCATATACGAACATGACTTCTAACATAAAACTTGGCCCTATGTAATTATATGGTAATTATAACCAGACTGAAAACTTTAGTATGAAGTAGGCACTACACATATCTGTTGGCTTGTGTCCTGAACTAGGATTAGTTTAATAATGTGGAAAAGGATTGTCTTTGAAACTGACCCAAAGTGCTGTGTTATGGAAATCATTGGAGCAGCATGACCTTTAAAATCATGAGTGTTGCTAGCAATTACATAGACTGACCTGCACATAAGAATGTTTATAACACTGCTCTGCAATCCATCACTACTAATTTATTAAAGAGCCAGTTACATGTTCAGTGGCTATACTATAATAAAACGATGCTGGCATCCAAAGAGGCCAGTTGAGCAGTCCAGAGACCCGTCAAATTCCTTGGAGGCCAACACCTGGCCCAAAGTCCTCCAGATGGACAGCCCTGCCATACAACAGCAAACTTTTGTCGCTATTTTCACTTAAAGGGACAGTAAACCATATATGATCCATTTGTATTGACATCAGTTATTCATAGGCAGCACATTTAACAAAGTAACAATAACTTTTCTTTAAGAGGTTACTTATATTAAAGAAAAAGTTGCAAAAAATATATATAAATATACAGTCTGCAAGATAAAGTCTACTTTTACAAATTGCTTATTCAGAGTAAATAAATTAAAACTGTTAAATCAGTCTCAAGCTAAGAATGTACAAATGTCCCCAGCATATTGAAGCCAAGAGTGCTTACCCTCAAAAGCAGCTTTTACCAACATATTCAGGAATACAGATAGCAGGTTTCCAAATAAATAGGGAATCCTTTCTATTTAGTCAGTATTATTCCAAAGCCGTAACGTAACAGTAGCCAAATTGTGGTACGATATATCATGTGACGGTCCGATTACCAGTAACGTGTAAAGCACTACTCTTGACAACAGTGAGGAGGCTTTTACTTCTTCCAGATATGCTGAAATTATCTTTAAATGCAAAGTCAATTTTAAGGGCTGAATCAAATCCAAACTGAATTTCTTCCACCCCTTTCTTTTCATGTTATATAAAGGAATCCAGCTGTAATATTAAGAAAACCATTGCAGGATACTGCAAGTGAAGCACAGCCAATTCCAGCCACGTGCAACAGAAAACCAATTTCTTCAAATGTTCCATTAAGCAAGACATGCTACAAATTAACATATTTTTACATATATCGCCATGGATACACTGAAGTAGGCCATTTGTGTCCTGTGAAATTGAGGGCAGCTGCTTCTATAGGTTCTCACGTGTTTTCATGTTACAATATGGAACTTCTGAGAGCAACATCCTTTGTAACAATGAGAAGCTCTTTGGTTAATGTTTTACATTTGTAAGATTAGTACTTACTATGCATGGCATAGGTCTTCAATATAATGATCAATTCAGTGCAGACTCCTGTTCAACGATCCTCCAGGATCAGAGAAAGCAGAAGTGGTACGTAACCGATAAGAGCATTCATACTCTCCCTAAAATACTTTACTGGATACAGCAGGACCAAGATTCCCCCAGGCAACAGGAGCAGGGTAAAGAGCGCACAGGTTTTGGTGGAATCAAATCAAGATCCTCATCATCTGGTATTTCATCCAAATGGTAGCCATCCTGAAGGAGCTGGCGATTAAGCTCTTGTGAGACCTGCTACAGAATAATGGATAATTATCCACATGTTATGATGTGCAAATAATGACTTTTTACCACTTCTAGCAATGATTCTGCTCCTGAATTCAAGTTATACGGAGCACTGGCATATGGGTGCATATAGCAGATGGTCAATGCTACAACATGGGTTAGGTCAAAAGCTGGCAATTTTACTTTGTGCACATTTTGTAGTTAAATACTTGTAGTCTAGCTGCCATTCAGCCTTTAAAACATTCAGATGGATCTCTTATTTAGAAACTGGATATACAGAAAGTTTTGAATTGCAGAAAGGCCATCTCTCAGTTCATTTAAAGCAAATAATTATGTTTTTATCTGTAATAAAAAAAATAAAAAGTACTTTGTGCTTGATGGTAGCTAAGCTACTGTAAATAAATCCATGCTGGTAACATTCATTTAGGGTGGAATTTACTAAAACTTGAATCTAAACAATTTTTTTTAATTAAACCAAAGTCAACCTAACTCCCATCCATGATTGTAACTCATTTATCACAAGATCAGCTCGAAAAAGTCGGTACAGGAAAAAGTCTCGACAAAATCATGCGACAATCATCGTCTGAAAACCTTGACTTTTTTAGATTATCGTATGAAGCCAGAGCAGATCACGATGTAAAGAAACATCTTCAAATTGTAACAGGGAAATCTACCATAGACTTCAACCTAGACAGGTTTGAGATGGAGTATTTTTTGGAATTTTAGCAGCTTTGAGGTATGACAAATCTATAAAAATTAAGGTTTTTTTTCCACTAAAAAACTTGACTAGAAATACCCTTAATGTTTAACTTTTTTTTTTTTTTTTTTAAAGTAGCCTTAAGGAGTGGTAATCCGCATTACAGAAAACAAACCCTTATCTGTAAATCTACAGGTCCCAAGCATTCTGGGTAACATTCATAGCTGTTTACCATGTACAATGAGAGGCTATGCTGTTATATGTATTTTGGCCAAAGTGTGATATTAACAACTTGTTTTTTGTAACAATTATTTATAAAGGCTGCAACAGTTTGCGGACAATCATTGTCTTTTTCCATGTATGCAAAATAAAATGAATAGCATCCTACTTATAAAACTGCCCAAACAGAATTATTGAGCTTGAAAAAGGGCCAATAGGTCCGAAACATGTCGTGTGGTGACACAATAAACAGCATAATTGCAGTTAATCTGCTGTCGTGAGTGCTTCCCATACTTTACAATACTTTGGATATTTACAGGGTGCCAGAGACGGAGCATCCAGGGAACCATCACAAGAATTAAGGCACAAACACTAATCAGTGTAAAACCCTCTGCTATAGAATTATTGAGCTTGTTGAGCTTTAGTTCAAAATAGCCTTTAAAAGCAACATAAGAAAAAAGTCTTGTTAAGAAACAGATAGATTATAGCAACCTTTACCTCAGCTGAAGAATATCCAGATGAACACCTGGATTCTAGCTCTGCATCACTACATGGAGAAAGAACATAGATGTAAGGACTTTCTTCTATGAAAGTGTAAAATTAAGACTTTCCCCACATTTTAAAGGAAAAGTATACCCCCAAAATTAATACTTGAGCAATAGTTTATATCAAATTAAGTGACATATTAAAGAATCTTATCAAACTGGAATATATATTTAAGTAAATATTGTCCTTTTACATCTCTTGCCTTGAACCTCCATTTTGTGATGGTCTGTGTGCTGCCTCAGAGATCACCTGACCAGAAATACTACAATTCTAACTGTAACGGGAAGAAGCGTGGAAGCAAAAGACACAACTCTGTCTGTTAATTGGCTCATGTGATTTAACAAGTACAGTTTTAGTATGTTTGTTTGCACCGTGAATCATACGATCCCAGGGGGCGGCCCTTATTTTTTTTAAAATGGCAATTTTCTATTTATGATTACCCAATGGCACATACTACTAAAATAGTATATTAGAATTAAAATGATTTTATTTATATGAAGCAGGGTTTTACACATGAGCTGTGTTATGCAATACATTTTTATAGAGACCTACATTGTTTGAGGGGTATAGTTTTCCTTTAAGTCTATCTCATTGTAACTACAAAAGTGCTCAGAGAAATGACATTTGTATTTTAAGGTCTGTGACTGCCAAGTAAATGCTCAGACTCTACATATTTTTTTTTTACTCTGCAGCATATTTTATATTAAAAATGGTTTGTTTCCATGTTTTATTTTTTACCATTATCCCAATATGTTTAAAGTTTAATGTTCTGGTCTCTGGTGTTTCAGGTTGTCAGTTTAATAATCCAGGTGCAAATTCTGAACTGTTACAATTTGCCACTTAGTTGATACATTGCTCAGCAGCAGCTGTGGAATATTGGCAAGTATTGAATCAATTCTAACAGCTGCATTCAGGGCCAGAAGGCCAAAGATAAACGTATCAACTAATGTATCAATTAAAACAGTTTACAAAAAAGAGCAACTTTAAAAAAACATAAGATGATGAAAAATTAAATAACTTCAATTTTAGAAAAACAATAACAAATAGAAGATGATAGAAAAAGTCTTTATTTCTAGCGAACTGTCTGAAAACAACTTAACTGGAAAAGGTTAAAAAGTTTTGGAAGGCAAACAACCCTTTAAACAACCAGTAACACCAGAAAATGATAAAAACCCTAAATGCATTATACATAATTTTCACTTTGTCTGTATTTTAAGAGAGCATGTATTTGAAATTTCTTGTAGTTTATCCAGTAGAGCGTTTGGAGTATAGTATTAGAGGCCTATGACACACTAGAAGGGCTATGATTGATTGGCCGGCAACATTTATTTTTTGTCTTAGAGACAAAACAGCCCTGCTGCATGTGTTAACTATTAAGAAAAGTGCAAGCACTGGGAAATTTTCTGCTGTATCTTTTATCATATTAAGCAAAGCACATTAAGAAAATTACATTAAGAAAAGCAGAAAGCATTGTGTTATTAAAAAAAAAAACAAATGGCCAAGATCCAATGCTACAGGACTAGGGCTAATGGCTAAGTGCAAAAACTCCCCAGTCTGTCCTGTATATGGAAAATGCTAGGGATGCACCGAATACAGGATTTGGTTCGGGATTCAGATTCAGCCGAATCCTTGTGTGTGGCCGACTCCGAATACTAATTTGCATATGTAAATTAGCCGTGGGAAGGGAAATCACGTGTCTTTTCATCTCAAAACAAGGAAGTAAAACATTCTTTTCCAATTTTTTCCTTTCCTGCCTCTAATTTGCATTTGCAAATTAGGATTCGGATTTGGTTCGGTATTCGGCCAAATCTTTCACAAAGGATTCAGAGATTCGGCCGAATCCCAAATAGTGGATTCGGTGCATCCCTAGTAAATGCCTTTTCCAGCAGAGCGCATGTATCATATGGCTCCAAAAAACACAAGACACTGGGTGAAGCTTTGTTTAAAAACAAATAACAGATGGTGAAAACTTCTGAGTTGATAGCCAACACCCTACAATAAAAACCAGTAAAATAATAACTTTCATGTGCAGGACTGAAATAGTTAGTATGTCATATTGAAGGGGGTAGTGACTCAACATTCTATAGAATTGCCATCATCCCTTAAATAAAATATCAAATGCTATATTTAAAGCCAATCCACCCCCTTTCTCACCCTAAATGTATGCATTGACAGACACTGGATCAGCCTGCCAGGACACAAAGAGTAGATGTTGGCTTGGAAATGATAAAGAATGTTGATTTGTGTTGAAATCTACTCTCTGCACGCACCGAGGGGCTGATCCTGTGCTTGGCAGTACAAACACTTTCAGTAAGCGGAAGGCTCTTCTCCACTGGTGTATATACACCGCCAAAGAAAATTACCCATTTGCCATAAGCCTTACTTTATAATGCTGACCCCCTATCTGTTTTCATTTCCCCATTGCACATCACTCACATAGTCCTGTCCATGATGTTGCAGCAGCCGAGCTGACAATTAGACTGGAGGGCAGGCCAAAGTCTGAGGAGACTTTGCCTTACCCTCCAACCCAGCGTCAACTAATTAGACACTGGGGACTGTTCAATAGTAAAACTGGCACTGGATTTTCAGGCGATAGTGATGATCACTTTAATGGTTTTTGTTGTTGTAAATTACCTCTCGCTGCTTTACTTTTTAAAAGACTTTTTAACCCCTGTAACTGTTGGCTGTACATCTTCCTGACCCCACAAACCATCATGCTCCTCTGACCTATATTTAGCAAGCTCACCTGTCTGAATCCAGGGACACAAGTGTTTCATCAGAGGCCTGGCTGAGGGCTGCATATCCCTTATTAAACTTCACTGACCTGTAAGAAGAGAAAATATTTGTAAAAAATGATATATATATATATATATATATATATATATATATATCTCTCTCTCAATTGTGTTTTCTGCATTCCCATTATTTATTAATGCTGTGGTCAGGTTTTCTCTTCCTTTGCTAGATTTTTATATCAGTCAACCAACAATAAAGGGAGATAATGCCTATGGTGATGTAAATGAAGATCCTCCAACAGAATCTGTAACATACTTGTGCATAGTCTTCGACATTCAAAGGCCAGTAACTTTCATATTTAAATGGTTATGTACCTATAATCTACAATTCTATAATTCCAAATTCTACAATTAGTATAGATATTGGTACATATATCATGCATGTATATATATGCGAGTGTATAGATAGCTTGAATATATGCACTGGGATTTGTTTGGAGGGGTTGAATTTAATGGACTTTTTTTTAACCCAACTTAACTATGATTGTAACTATATGCCTACTTTCCCCAGTACCAGCAAATAAAATGTTATTTTGCAGCAATTTCTTACAAAATAAGCTATTGGTGTATACAAAAAAAAAGGCCACCTTTGTATTCTATTTAGGCCAACTGCTCAAATCATTGAAACATCTAAAAGTAAAGAAAAGAAGTGGCTCCTCCTATGGTTGACATTGGCCAAAATGACTCAACAAATGTAAACCACTACATAATACATTATTTATATAACATATATTTTCCAAATATATTAGGGCTCATTTACCCATATTTTTGACCCACAATACAGCTCCCCCCCCAATCAATTGTGTATTAAGAAGCACACAATTGCACTGAAAATCTTCATTGTTGGGATGTCATCACTTTCAGCGCTAGGTGTCAAAATTACATCTTCACCTGATTGTTTTGGCACAGATATGCTGCTTTGAAGCTACAGTAGCTCCAGGCTTCCCCAGTGTCAATAAGCAAACTGCAGGCAATTCCATGAAAGAATCTGGCAGGGATCTTTGGCCAAAATATGCAAGTTTAAGAAGGGTTTTTACACACAAGTCGCTTTAGTAAATGGTGCCGAAAATTTTGCACTGCTGCAACTACGTTTGTGTTATCAAATATCCGTTTAAACAAAGCAAGGTGCATGCGATTAATAGTAGCCAAATTGTAACCTGCATTAAAGAGGTGTCCACATTTGCTTTATATTGACATATTTACTCACACCAATATGGGACTTAGCCTCTAAATGAAAAATAAACGATACTAGATAGCCAGGGCCATTCAGGTAAAGTTAAAAAGCAATATTTATTATCACCATGCCAAAATGCTAAAACCATTTAAAATAAGCAGCGCTGCTTGGGGGGTGGGGATCCCATTATCCCTATTTTATATATATTATAATACACAAAAGCCATGAATATCCTGTAAATTATATCCTTATAAACGGTGAGTAGTGATGTCATCAGTTATAAACGGTGAGTAGTGATGTCATTTCTGTCACATGACTCAATAAATTTGGGTATTATAATAAATAAAGTACCCCCAGTTGTAAAATATGAGGATATTAGAAGTTACCTCGGAGTTCCATGACCTGTATAAAAACACTCGGCCTTCAGCCTCGTGTTTTTATATGGTCATGAAACTCCTCGGTAACTTATAATATCCTTATATTTTACAAGAGGGGGTACTTTATTCACTATATAATACACAAAAGCCATGAATATCTTGTAAATTATATCCTTATAAACGGTGAGTTCTGATGTCATCAGTTATAAACGGTGAGTTCTGATGTAATTTCTGTCATATGACTCACTGAAACTTGTGTATTATAATAAATAAAGTACCCCCAGTTGCAAAATATGAGGATATTATAAGTTACCGAGGAGTTCCATGACCTGTATAAAAACACTCGGCCTTGTGTTTTTATATGGTCATGAAACTCCTCGGTAACTTATAATATCCTTATATTTTACAAGAGGGGGTACTTTATTCACTATATATGCAATACAATAGAAGAGGCTGCGTGCACGCAAAAGAAAGCCTCCAATATATTACAGTTGCAACCAACTCTTGCCAATCAAGAGTATCAATCTGGATAGATCCGTAATTAGGTATTCGTGGGATGAAGAGAGCGATGAGTCATCACAGCTAGTAGCGTCGCAGGTAGCGGCGAAACAGCTGTCAAGGCACAGCGCTGCAAGGGGAATCGCGGTATCCAGCTTCCCTTTCTCTATCGAGGACGACGTGCATTAGGTGTACAAGTAACTGTGAAATTCGGACGTGAGTATAGAGCGTTGAGCATTCGGTGTGGGAGGTGATCCATCACGGTCAGTATCTTTTCTATTCTGCACAGCGGTCTGTTACTAAGCGGTGGGACGAATACGATTACATAGCAATTGCTATACCACCTAAACACCGGGATCTGGATGTCCATTGGATATACTTAGGGGATACTTCCCCCTCCAGTGCCCTTGTCTTTACCACTCGGACTGAATTACTCTGGGCACCAAAGAGTTAATCCCACACCGGCTCCGCCCTCACATGCCGTTTCACATTCTGACATTCTATCATTCATAATCAGAATTGGAATAATCACTTTTTCCACCATCAAATTGAGTACCCTATTGGCGACTTATATCACAGTTGTGATGACTCATCGCTCTCTTCATCCCACGAATACCTAATTAAGGATCTATCCAGATTGATACTCTTGATTAAGAGTTGGTTGCAACTGTAATATATTGGAGGCTTTCTTTTGCGTGCACGCAGCCTCTTCTATTGTATTGCATATAATATATATAAAATAGGGATAATGGGATCCCCACCCCCCAAGCAGCGCTGCTTATTTTAAATGGTTTTAGCATTTTGGCATGGTGATAATAAATATTGCTTTTTAACTTTACCTGAATGGCCCTGGCTATCTAGTATCGTTTATTTTGCATTTAGAGGCTAAGTCCCATATTGGTGTGGGTAAATATACGTTTGTGTTATCTTGCATAATGCATACACATTATCTTTTATTGGCTAACGAAAAAAAGGTAAATTCTTCCCCCAACATTCTCCCACTTTGATTAACATTACACATTGTTAGCACTCACAACTAGAAAGAAGTACCACCATATGGTATGACAACCAATACGATACTTGCATTTAAAAAGGTGACTAGTACATTTTACGTGCCGATTGGTTGCTATGGGTTAGTGCAAACTTAGTGCCTTTTATTACATAACCCCAAAAGTAAGTTAATATTTTGCATTTAGGGTAATGGCATGCAAGATGCTTTAGGTATAGCCCAAAGATGTACTGACAAAATGCCCTTCACGATAATACCTTAAATACGTTTTTGCAATGCAAATAAAACGGTTTATTAAGATGCCTACCTCTTTGATGCAGGGTGCCCTTTGCCTGTCGGTCCTAGCACACCCTTCTTCCTAAGGGATGCACGGGCCAAATCCCGCTGCCTCTCTGTGAATAGAACACAAAGTGATAGTGTTAACACAAGTTTTAACAACATTAGCTTATTTAGTGACCTCATTTTATATTTCTTGTTTGAGTATGATTTACAACTCATATTTGCATTTTTTTATCTCATTTTCCTTATATATTAAGCGGACTTGCTATTGCATATTCTGGGAACATAGCAATTAGTTAATCTAGGTTAAAGAACCAGTATAATGCGTAGATTCCACAGCCCAAAACTAACAGCATTCAGGGGCAGATTTATGAACCCTTGCCAAAAAACTGCAGAAAAAGCAAGTGAGTTCCTGAATCCAAAAAAAATCCCCAGGCTCAAAGGTTGATAACATCCACCACTGAGTAACAATGAGTTCAGCCAGTGTTAATAAGAGGGATTGTGCAATAGTAGTACGGAGCACACGGTGGCTGGACTGGTTAAAACTTAATGTATTGAAAATCCATTAAAAGTTTGAGTTCATAACATGAATGTAACATCTCCCCCAACGCTTGACGCGTTTCGTGGCATCTCGCCACTTCCTCAAAAGCATGGGGAATACACAACCCCCGACACCATTAATAAAACCTCCTTAACCCCACCTACTAAAAACATTTAACCCACAAGGGGAACATTTGAAGCACCTGGTGTCCCATCTCCATAATATGTTCTGTTGAAATATTTTATTGTGAGAACCTCTCCCTAAGCAGTGTGTTGTTTTTAACACTTACGTAACTTGGCTTGAATTGTTGGCCCTTTGCCCATAAGATAAGGCCCTTTCTTTTCAACATTAGCTCCTCTGGGTTCCATTTCCGTCACCTGTTAAGGGTGAAAAGTCAGGGCTATGTTTATTTTTGCAATGGGTGTAAAAAAAAAAATTAAAAAATCAAAAAATTAAAACAAAGGTGAACAGGAATACTTTACAAGTATGACCAAAATATCTATGGAACCAGAAAGTATCCATTGTCATACAACACTTCACAAAAACAGATCAGTGCCATACCTATTTAATGTTACTTAGATCAGCCAATATACTCTTAACACCAAGTACTCAAAAGCTGTGACCTAAAGGACTCACTTAGACTGCAAGCTCTATAGAACAGATACCATCTTTCTTACTGTGTCAGTACTGTGTAATTTCTAAACAATTTCTGAACATTGCATATCCTAGTAATGTTATATAAATATAAAGTTAATAAGTTATAGATAAGTAAAGCACAGCAATGTATATTGTGAAATAAAATAAGCAACAACAATATGCAAAGTCTGTGTGCAAAAGGCACAGCACTCCCAAAGCAGATTTATGCAGAAAATAACAGGGTCTCTCAGACATTTTAAGGGACCACTAAAACTTTTCTTACATAACTTTTGTCTTATTTGCCCAAAGCCTGGTGTTGTACAAATCTATCTCAGATAACAGTAATTCCACTTTATTCCCTGAAAACAACAGCCTTCAGTGTGTACCAGTGCAAGCACCTAAATACCACATCACTTCAGACTTCCCAAACCACCACAATGTTCGGATACAGGACTATTGCAAAACAAAAGATCTACTAATATTTGGCAGTGTGACCACATGTAGCATTGTAACACAGAAACCAGATAGAGAAGAGCACAATAATGCCTCTGTTCCCCATTTAAAGGTTTTGAAGCACTAAAACATGAAAGGTTCTAAATTAAATCTTTTACTTTATATAGGCACAAGCAGTATGCTTACATTACTGGTATAATGTATACTGTATAAGCAAGCTGTAGCCATAGGGACAGCCATTCAGGCTTAATAAGGCACAAGTTTACACAGCAAATTACTGTTAAATCCATTAGAATAAAATAGTTTTACGTCTTACACCAGAAGATACACACAGCCATACACCATTCAGGGCTCTCTACAGAATGAAAACCTTTATCATATAAAATAGGACAAGAAGAAGCTTATTTGTAGGCGCTGGCATGTTGGTACTGAGATTTTCAGCAGCCCCTTTGCATTTGCCAAAACAAGCAAATTATAAGTCCAAGCCTGGGACTGTTTAGGAAAGCAGAAAATATATATGTGTATGTATGTATGTATGTATGTATGTATGTATGTATGTATGTATATATATATATAGTGAATAAAGTACCCCCTCTTGTAAAATATAAGGATATTATTAGTTACCGAGGAGTTTCATGACCATATAAAAACACGAGGCCGAAGGCCGAGTGTTTTTATACAGGTCATGGAACTCCGAGGTAACTTCTAATATCCTCATATTTTACAACTGGGGGTACTTTATTTATTATAATACACAAATTTTAGTAAGTCATGTGACAGAAATGACATCACTACTCACCGTTTATAACTGATGACATCACTACTCACCGTTTATAAGGATATAATTTACAGGATATTCATGGCTTTTGTGTATTATATATATATACACACACACACACACACCTTAAGGTACACAAAAATACCTGGGTGCTCTGGTTGAATAATAGATATAAGTTGCACGTGGTACCGGCACTCACAGGGTTTGCATGAAAAAATCAAACATTCTATATAGTGAAATAAGAGAATAAGGTTTATTGAATCCGACGTTTCGGTTCCCCACAGGAACCTTTCTCAAGGTTTGTATATATATATAGATAGATAGATAGATAGATAGATAGATAGATAGATATACATATATATATACACATATATATACATACATATATATATACATATATATATATATATATACATATATATATATATATATATACACATATATATATATATATATATATATACATATATATATATATACATATATATATATATATACATATATATATATATATACATATATATATATATATATATATATATACATATATATATATATATATATATATATATATATATATACATATATATATATATATATACATATATATATATATACATATATATATATATATATACATATATATATATATATATACATATATATATATATATATATACATATATATATATATATATATATACATATATATATATATATATACATATATATATATATACATATATATATATATATATATACACATACATATACATATACATACACACACTAGAACCTGTGTACCACTGTCTTTTGTGCTGTAGCTCTCCAACTCATTTTACTGTATGCTCTAGGGTCCTACCAACCCCAGGCACAAAGAAGGGAACAGGTCACACCTGATTAACCTGAAGGGTAAGTGAGAACAGTGAGTAAATAAAGAAGAGGCAGGTGGTTGTAGAAAGTGAAACAGCCAACATTTACTCTTTTTATTAAAGAAATTCTGTGATATCAAGTATATATGGCCCATCCGATAATCTGTCACTTCACTGATGGCCACAACATCAGCTGGCTGTAGAAAGTGACAACAGCCAACATTTACTCTAATTTTTTATTAAAGAAATTATTATTAATTATAGAAGAACAGCAATGCTGCCAAACATTTTTTGCACTTTCCAAAATAGGAAAAATCTAAATGGTCCCTTGCAAACAGAAAGAGAATATATTAAGACCAAATATGTCCTTGATCAGTCTTAGGCTCCCTATTTTAGGTCTACTCAAACACAGACTTTCTTGATCACTCATCCTGGTGATAAAGGGTTATTCATAAGCCTGAAAAAGGCACAAGCCCCATTCTCTGTCCTGTTCCCGTGTTAGTAAGAAGGTTTCCTGTTTCCAATTGGCTGTGCCTGTCCCAGGAGCATGTTAATACACAGGGCTGCTCTCATCGAGTTTGAGGCACCTTAGTGCTTCCTCCCTGCAATTCCTTATTTCCTGTATTGTTTCTGCCTAGCAACAGTTGGAGAGCAACAACAGGTTGGGGACCGCTGGATTAATACCGCTGGCAGTAATACAGGGTTTGTGCAGCTTTCTTATATTCCTAACCTAAGGACACCCAGTAAGCTCCTCAGGCAACGGGCTAATTATGTATGTAAATCTGGCCCACTATTCACTTGGCAACCGCATCTGTATGAGAAGGAAGTGGCAAAAAAGCAAGGGCAAACCCATTCCAGAAACTCTCCCTTCAGTATTGAGCTGAACGAAATCGGCGGCCCCCAAACTACTGCAACTAGTACCTCTCACTCCGTAGGCAGCTGTAGTTCAAAAACAGCCGCAACACAGACTTCACTTGGCCGCCACTATAGCGATTAGACTCTGTAAACGTTCCCTGAACAAAACCTCAGCTGACGCAGTTTTATAAAGAAATCAGTGGCTTCTAGTCTCCACTCTAACCCAGGAGTTACCTCGCAGCTGCTGTCAAAACCTGCCGAAGCCAGTCGTCCTCCACCTACCCAGCATACAGTGCGTTTTTAGGCCCGGGTAGGCTCTCTGCTCAGTTTAACTGTTAGAGCAAGCGTAAACCAATCACTTGCCAATCTTGTTGTCACATGTTTTACGGGCACGCCTTCAGAGAAGAACATCGTATTGCCATCTTAATTAAGGGCTATTCCTCCCTGTAGTTTTGCTGTATTGGAAATAGGTCAGGACCAGCAGCCTTTGTGTGCTGCTCGTGGTCACGTGGTCATTGGATCGCATTTCCTGGAACCCTTTTCAGTTCGATTTACGAAATAGTATTCTTGCAGTTGCTAGCGAAGCGCTTCCAATATATTAAAACTAACAGACTAGACCACGAGTGCCCATACTTTACTAATGCAAGGTCTACTTTTAGCGATGTTGTCCCATTATGATCTACATGCATTAATGATTAAAGCATTGTTAGCATTCTGTTAAATGGAAAAACATACTTAAATATTATATTGATTAATATTGCTATTTTTAAGAAACAACTATTTTGTGTGTGTATCTTAACATAATAATTATCTGAATGAAAACATAAAATAGAAGGAAGGATAATTTAGTCAAGCTGTTTGTTGACAGTGTCTTGAGATCTACTGATCACCAGCTAAAGGTCCACTGGTAGATCCCCACAGGGGCGCTGCGCCAATGACGCTAGTTGAGAAACTCTCACTAGGTACCGGGGCGGCAAAAAAGCTATTCCTGTTACTTTAAGAGACATATTTACAGTTTTCAAATCAGAAATCCAGCTCTTCTAGCTCAGGGATCGCAATTATGCTCTCTACGCTAGCGCCCTGGCCCTTTCCGCTGACCTCGTGGACCCACCCAGACCCCCGCCGTCACAAAAAGGTGAGCGCATGGGGGAGACGGGCAGCAGTAACAGCAAGCTGGGCACCTGATCTGTATTTTACCGGTCTGGCCAGTAAAAATGATGGTTGATCCCAATGTTATTAATAGGGAAAAAAGATAAATATATAGGAAGGCCAGTATTTTTTTCCAGAAATGGTGGCAACCCTAGGCGGCAGAGGGGCCAGGATCACCCCTGGATCCCGATCTACCTTTTGGGCACCCCTGGACTTGCCCAGCAACGCGTTATTACTACATAACGTTAGTACTAAAGTTACCGCTTCCTAATAGTGTATTGAATTAAGAAAATAAATCCCACTTTCACATTTTCTGTTATATTTGTTCTGGTTGTGCCATGCCTAGCTATCCGAATGGTAAAGCCACCATTAATTACATCAGTGTTTCACATCATGAGTTAAGAGCCATAAAACAGAAAGGTGGCTGCTTAAAACAGACCAAAACATCGGTAACTAGGCTCACGTCATGAGGGGAATTATGAACCAGAGCAGCCATTTTTGGGACCTGTGACATCACGTTACCATTAGGAGTCAAAAGGAAGTGGTGTTTAAAAAAAAAAGTGAAATCACTTTTTTGAAAATACAAGTTAAACATCTAAAATTAACTGGGTTACAAGTAGGGTTACCACCATCCTTCCTATATATATTTAACTTTTTTCCCTCTTAATAACATTGGGATCAACCATCATTTTTACTGGTCAGCTGGTAAAATACCGGCCAGGTGGCTACCCTAGTTACAAGACTTAAGTCAGCATGGCTCTACTGCTTAAGTGATGAATATATGTTTGTTTAATAGTGTCTCTACTAGATCCTAAGGTACCCTGGTATGCCTGGTAACATTTTCAGTATGAAAACATTGACTTTTTGTCAATGCTTCTGAAAAAAGTAAATTTTTATATACTGGAAATGTTACCAGGGTTCCAGAGGATCTAGTAGAGACAGGGGCGCGCCGCCAATGAGGCGAGCTGAGCCGCTCGCCTCAGGCGGCAGCGCCTGAAAGGATTCCAGGGGCGGGTATAAGCCGCTCCTGCACCTTTAAGAGCCGAATTTCCGGTATTTGAACCGGAAATTCGGCTGTACTATTGCGAGAGAGAATCAGAATCGCCGCTGAGTAGAGACACTATTAAACAAAGCCTAATTCATACCCCGATCTGCCTACTTACTCATTTTAGCAGAACATGATCTCTTTCTGTGGCTCACATTCCCTTTATAACACAGAAAGGAGGGCCCTCTCTTGAAATTCCTCTCTGTTCAAATACTCATGCCATCAATAACTACCTTTGTTTTACCTACACACATTTATCCACCTATATCTCTAATCTCTTGTCTGAGAAAAGGGAAGGCATAATCACTGGTGGGAAGGGGTGCCACTGCATTAGCAGTGCCGGGCCTAGCTGGCCATGCACCCTAGGCAACCCGACAATTCATCTCCCCCATCCCCACATGTGGACAAGCATGCACCCCTGGGTGTTGAACGATGGAGGGAAGCGCACAAGTATACACGCTCCACAGCAACAACTTGTTAAGGGCCTAGCTTGAAACATGTAGTGGAGCAATTTTCCCCAATAAATCACTTTGCAGTCAAAGATTTCTGTCTTGGATTTTTCCTGCATTCTACTATATATTTATTGTTTGTTTAATTTGGATACAGGATATCCCTGCAGAATAACCTACTGAAAAAATAACCAAGGGAGTCAGAAAAGAAATTACCATAGCACACCCTGGCCTTCTTATCAGAACGAATCCCAGGTGCTCAGTGGAGGAGGCGTTTGGCAACCTCAAAATCCACATGAAAAGCAAGAAAACACTGGCACAGAATGGGTTGCTTCTAGCAGGGAAACCCCTTGCTCATTTATTGCGGATGCAACGTTTCGGGGCGTAACCCCTTTGTCAAGCATACCGGATGTTTAATGAACAGAGTATTTAAAGGATTACAAATTAAGCTCTAATTGGCAAACATGATTACTGTGAAAACTTGAAAAGTTTAAAAATGATTGAAAAAAAGTGAAAAAAAGACCATAATTCAGAGGTGAGTAATATCAGCCAATATCAGCTTTTGCTAACCTTTAGTTCCCCCAGGGAATGTGTTAGCCAGCTAGGCTGGGCCCTTTTTCCCAGAGGGGAGGGGGAGTATTTCCCCAGAGGTTATAAAAATTCCAGTGCACACACTTGCTGGAAGAAGTGGGGTGTTGCTGTTAGGACCTGAGGTGGAGGTAGACCTCAGTGTAGGACAAGTAAGTCAGGACAGACATTGACAGGCAGGAGTGTCAGTTAGGATCAGGAAAGTTAGTGAACAGCTAAAGCTCCAACGATGTGTTAAGTGAGGGGTTAGTACCCTGCAGCCGGGCCCGGATTTGCGGCAAGGCCGCATAGGCCCGGGCCTAGGGCGACTAAAAAATAGGGGCGGCATGCCGCCCAGCCGCATTATGGGGACGTGTGCGTCCCCATTCAATTAAAGCAGCTGCGCCGACGTTTTTTTGCCGGCGCACTGGGAAGGGGAGGTGAGGTGGGCGCTAGGATCGCGCGGCCGCCTGGTCGGACCGTGCGGCCTAGGGGCGCCCGTCATTGAAATCCGCCGCTGCCTGCAGCACCTCTGCTGCCGTTATAGGGACCAAGGCGTCAGGCTCAGGATTAGGATAGATCCTGGAGTAATACACCTCTGCGGGCTTCACCTAGGGATGGGAAGTTGGTGACCATGAGGCAGGCAATACTAACCACGGAGGGAGTTGGTGGAGGAACAAAGAAAATTTGTGAGTACTCTGCATGTGACTGTCCTGCCATTTGCTTGTTATACCAACTGAGCACACACCCTGCATATCTGAAATAATTGGCATCCTGAGAATGTACCAACTGTTCAATAAATTGTTCCACTGTTTTTAATAACCACTGGCATCCAAAGTTATTTAAGTTATTTAATAAATGCTGTGTGCCCGTACCAGAGTGGTATCCCTTCCTCCATCCCATAAGCGAGGGCCCACCTTAGTGGGGCAGTGAACAGGGGCACCGGCCCAGGGTCTCAGGTAACAGAGCATAATCACTGGGGGATGCATAACATTTGGCACTCCCAGTTATTTTATTTAAAAAACTGAACCATTAAACTAATATACTTAGGTGTGTTGAAGCCTAGATCTCTTGTATGAGTCAAACCAGGGCCGGAACTAGGGGTAGGCAGAGTAGGCATGTGCCTAGGGCGCAAAGGTGGAGGGGCGCCAGTCACATACTTACTCCTACCCCTAGTCCAGTCCCTTCTCTGCCGACCGCCCATCTGTGCGAGTACGCGAACGCATTCGTCAATTCGCAGAAGCGTCTATGCGCTGAAGCGTCTTTTCGCGCATGTGCAGAAGCGCGCAACTAGACGGCACAGCAGCCGGGCAGGCTGCCTAGGGCGCCTGCCCGGCTTGGCCTGGCTCTGAGTCAAACATACAGAAAAAAACCCTTCTATAAAAGCCCTTAGGAGTATTTAATTGCAAGAAACTCCTGATTTAGACTTCTGTGATGCAGTTTTCAAAAATGTTTCTGCTGCATACTCCACCTAGTGTCATGAAAAGCAATTGTTATAAAGGGCAACTATTGTCAAAAAATTGTTCCCCCTGCCCAACAGATAGCTGGGGTGAGACACTGCGCTTCGTTTTCCAACATGGACAATTGTTCCAATTTTTGCAGAATTGGCCAATACGTTGCTATGCGTATAAGGCAGGGGTCGGCAACCTTTACTATCAAAAGCCATTTTGCCCCCCTCGTCCCTAAAGAAAAATAGTCTGGAGCCGCAAAACATAACACAGCTTATAAACTTCTAAAAGTATTAACCTTTTTTTAATTTTAATGGTTACAACAACAGAATACAACAGAATTGCAGTGTGTATGTGTAGGCCTACTTTGAAATAAATTAAACACTGAATAGCCCTATTAAAGGAAAACTATACCCCCAAAATGAACACTTAAGCAACAGATAGTTCATATCATATTAAGTGGCATATTAAAGAATCTTACCAAACTGGAATATATATTTAAGTAAATATTGCCCTTTTACATCTTTTGCCTTGAGCCACCATTTCGTGATGGTCTCTGTGCTGTCTCAGAGATCACCTGACCAGAAATACTACAACTCTAACTGTAACAGGAAGAAGTGTGGAAGCAAAAGACACAACTCTGTCTGTTAATTGGCTCATGTGACCTAGCATGTATGGTTCGTTGGTATGTTTGTGAGTACAGTGAATCCTACAATCCCAGGGGGCGGCCCTTATTTTTTAAAATGGCAATTTTCTATTTATGATTACCCAATGGCACATACTACTAGAAAAGTATATTATTATGAAAATGGTTTGTTTACATGAAGCAGGATTTTACATATGAGCTGTTTTATGCAATATCTTTTTATAGAGACCTACATTGTTTGGGGGGTATAGTTTTCCTTTAAATGCTAGTGTTCTCATCTGTGACTTCTGTTTCTGAAGCTCCATGCTGATCTTCCCTCTCTTGCCTTGAGTATGTGACCACAGTCAGGGTCGGATTGGGGGGCCCGGGGCCCACCGGGACTTGCTCTCCAGGGCCCCCCTCTGGACTCCCAGGCCCCCCTATCGTGACGCTGCACAAGCGTGCATGAAGCCGCACAGCGCGCATGCACACACGGAGCCGCAAATTGTTTTTATTTTAGGACCAGGAGATTGGGAGAAGGGTCTGGCCCAGAGGGGTCCATGAGGGCAGGGGCCCACCAGGTTTTTTTCCCGGTATCTCTAACCTTGAACTATAAGCTGGTGTCCCTCTTTGCTAAAAAACAGAGCAGCCTATGTGAGCACCACCATCTTCAATTCCCAGGGATTCCATACAGTAATCCAGGAAAAGTATATGCATAGTTAGACATAATACTATACTGTGAATGTGCCAGTCCCAGACCGACCAAAACAGATGCACTGGAACAACATGTGCAGCCCTTTGAACCTCTAAGGAATTCATTATGGTAGCACAAACATTCACATAAAAAGTAACCTGGACAGGATGTTTTTTTTCCACCAAAGAGAAGTATCAGTCACTATATATACTATATACAGTAATCACTATGGAGGGTTCCTTAAAAATTGACAAGTCTCTAGTGAATATGGCTTTCCATGTCCTTTAAACGAACAATATAAATTTAGTTTTTTCCACTTATTTTTCTCTACACAATTTATAAAATGTTTCATTTTTAACCTAATAACCTATCAAATATTGGCCTTTGTAGACTCAGAAACCAATAGCAGTGGCAACCTCTGCAATCTCTACACTGTAAGCCAATATATCAGAGTGGTGCTATCAATATAACTTATCCAGTCGTTGTAGAATATTTGTCACTGTCTCATATCGTAACCCTGTTCCAAAGGATATTAAAATAGTAACTCTTTGCAGGATAAGCCTAAATTTACTTATAATAACATAGTAAGATAGGTTGAAATAAAAGCTGCCTAACTGCTAGCTGATCCACAGGAATGTAAAAAAAAACCCTTCTGAAGCCTAAGGGCATCCAAGATAGCAATTGGACCAGTCCCTGGATCAACTGGTACTATAAGCTATTTCTAATAACCCCGTATTCCCTTACTTGCTAAAAAGCTATCCAATCCATTATTGAAGCTATCTAATGTATCAGCCTGTACGACTGATTCAGGAAAAGAATTCCACATCTTCACAGTTCTCACTGCATATAAAACATTCTTTCACAGAATAAAGGAAATTATTATCAAGAACAACCCCACATGAAAGCATTCTATGAGAGCTTATGTGTGCTGATGTAGGAGTACTCGTGATGCCAACCAGTATTGCTTTGGGAACAGACCTTCCCAGAGTAGCTCAGGTTTTCTGAATTTTACTACTTGACCACACTCTTCCAGCAGGAGCAGGATTGTAAACAGTTGCCTAGACTAGTTTGTTCAGTCCTCCCAACTAAGAGAACGTGAGGCTTTTGTTTATCAGGAATGTTAAAGACTATTTGAGAGATGCCTAACTTTGGCAATGACATTTGTCACTATAAATTACTCAGTAATTTGGCCTTGCTGCTGAGACATTAGTTGACACAGATATACCTGCATAATGAATCCCTTGTTAGAGGCGCTATCATACAATAAACTTTCCTAGTAAAACAATGTCATATTTAATCATAGGAGCATATGATTAAGGGCAATGCATCAGAAATACATTAAGCCATGTGTTTCTAGCAGCTTGCTGTATAAACGACTGTACCTATATTCACCAGAGTGCCACCTTGGATTGTGTTTACAGTTGGGGTAACAGAGCACCAGACAGATGTAAAAGGCATCAGATGGCTGGGAGCAACAGCTGTGCAAGGTGTGGAGGGTGAATCTAGAGTAGGTTCTTCTCTATGATTATCTATTAGATAAATTATACCTTCTGAGATGTAGACAGAGAAGACATCTTAAAAGGAGGATATATGATGAAAGTAGCAAAGTATTAGGGAAAAAAACGAACAGAAAAGAAGCTCCTTTGAGACCATTGCCATACTTAAAGGAGAAGAAAAGGTTAAAACTAAGTAAGCCTTATCAGAAAGGTCCATCTAAATATACCAGTAAACCCCCAAAGTAGTGCTGCTCTGAGTCCCCTGTCAAAAGAAACACTGCATTTCTTTCCTTGTATTGTGTACACATGGGCTTCTGTATCAGACTTCCTGCCTTCAGCTTAAACCTCATTGCCCTGGGCAAGAGCATGCTCAGTTTGCTCCTCTTCCCCACTCCCCTCCCTTCTCTACTGTAATCTGAGCCCAGAGCAGGGAGAGACTCAGGCAGGAAGTGATGTCACACCATGTTAATACTGTAGCTCCTATCCTAAACAAACAGAGAGTTTCTAGAGCTTTTTACTCAGGTATGGTAAAGCATTCTACAGAATAAATATAGCATTCTAGCTTGCACTATTGCAGCTAATCTATTGGCAATAAAATGCCTCTGTAGCTTTCCTTCTCCTTTAAGTATTGTTGGTGAACCTATAAGCAGCAGATGCTTTTTCTTTTAAGACCACATTAATGGTGATAGCACACCAAAAAAACAAACCGTTGGTGTTCACTGCAGGGATATCACTCATCATTTATTTGTGAAACAAGTTTATTACGTCATATTAAGGCATGTCCTTAAATTCATATGCCTCCTCCTCCCCTGTAGATAACACCCCCCCCCCCAGCACTTGATTAAACACCTTGGGGACCCTAAACAAGTATTTCTAAATGCTAAAAAAACCCACCCACACAGAGCATAGGACAGAGTATGGCACACACAATGAGCATAGGGCAGGCAGAGTAAGACACACTGGGAGCATAGGGCAGGCAGAATACAGCAGGAGACCGAGAAACATATCAGCACTAAGATGAACAGTTCATACTGTGCTACACTAGTTAGACAGCACTGTTCTATGAGATGCTTAAAGGGGAAGGAAACCTAGTTGGCGCAAAAACCCTCCCCCTCCCGTGTGTTGCCCACCCTCCCTCCTGGCCTACCCGTCCGCTGGGAAAATGCCCCTAACTTATTTACCCGTATGCGCAGGTCCAGTCCAGGGAGTTCGTAGATGACATCTTCTTCCACACGATCTTCTTCCTGCTTTGAACGGCGTTTTGCGCATGCGCAGTAGGAGCATTGCGCCGGTACGGATCTACTGCGCATGCGCCAAAAATCACAATGTACTTTTGGCGCATGCGAATTAGATCGTACCGGCGAAATGCTCCTACTGCGCATGCGCCGGTCAAAGCAGGAAGAAGGTAGCGTGGAAGATGTTGTCTGTGAACTCCCTGGACTGGACCTGCGCAGAAGGGTAAGTAACAAGTTAGGGGCATTTGCCAGCGGGACGGGTAGGCCAGGGGGAGGAGGGAGGGTGGGCAACACACGGGAGGGGGGGGAGGGTTTTTGCGCCAACTAGGTTTCCTTTCCCTTTAAAATAGGGTAATCTGGATACTGATGCTGCACAATTCACTTGGCAGACCCCTTAAAGAGATAAGTACACCAGAAATTAACCCATTTTTACATCTATCATAGCAGGGCCGGAACTAGGGGTAGGCAGAGTAGGCACGTGCCTAGGGCGCAAAGCTGGGAGGGTCTGCTACCCCAAGTCCGGGTCCCTTTTCTCTTCACGCTTCTCAGCGCTTCTGCGCATGCGGGCAGGAATTTGCGACATGGGACAGTCAGGTTTAGGAACGTGAACTAAAAATTATTTACAAAAAACGATCAATATGACCTATAGGTAACTTTTATTGTACATTCATAATTGTCGTTTTTAAGCATCAGTATCACTTTAAAGGGTCAAGTGAATATTTGTAGATTTGGCCATCAATATGAACCACAGCTAATTCTTGGTGTTCACTCTCTATTCATTAAAGAAAACGTAATAAATAAGGCGGTAAATAAAGTGCACTATTTAGCAGTCAGTACTTCATGAAGAAAATTTCATCAAAAGTCAAGATTAGGTGCAAGGGTTATAAACAATTGAGTTTGTATTAAATTATAGAATAGGAACAACCAGCCCATTGGCAAAGTGCCCCTGGCTTTTCTTCTCTAAATCTGATTTCATTGTATCTAGATCTTGGACACTTCAGTTAGTAAATTTAAATGCTGTTCCATCAGTCATTTGACAACTCACATAGCAAGGCTTTCTTTGCTGCTAGTGGGGTTAATAACCAACGATAAGCTCCATAAAACAACCCTAATATTGAAGACTTATTCCAGGTTTTTTCTTAAAATCATGTTTTTTTGTAACTTCTGCCAATTTTTATAGCGCTGTCATCTACTGACCTGAATATGTAACTGCAATGTTCATTTTTGTTTTATGTTTTACATGAAAAACAAAACATACTCTTCCTGGCAAAATATAAATGAGAGAGGGGCCCCTTGACCTGACTTGTATCATTTGGCTCGTGCAATCTTCCTCCCTGTCAATCCCAACTTGCTTGTTTACGGCAGGCAAAGCTAAAGTGGTGGTAGGGGCTCGGGAGAGGGAACAAAACAGCAGGCCCTGCAACTCTCTAGACCCCTGCTGTATGGTAGTTATGCCACTGAATTAAACTGCCACCTTTTAACAAAATACTACTCTGGCTTAAATGTTTTACCTTTGTTGCCCAGTATATATTGCCATCTAGTTTTGCTACACTACAGAAACAATTTATTGGAAATCGGCTCCCCTTCAGCCAAGACTGCAATTCATACAATGCCTTGCTTGCTTGCTATTCTCCACCTTTTAATGACTTACAAGGCATAGCAGAACCCTGCTTCACCACTAGCAAATAAGCCCTTTAGTTAATATCCACTACTGATGCTCGTAAGAAAAACTGAAAAGGAATTTATAGGTGAAAGTTAATGGAGTCTAAGGAGTGCAGCTGTTGTCTAGTAGAAAAAAAATCTTGTCTAGGATACAACATTTCTATGATCTGTTTGCAATGGGTCTTTGACATCAGACTGGTCACTTCATTAGGTATTTTCCTCAACTTCTGAGCAGCACACAGTTGAATACCAGCCTTTTGCCAACTGTCTCTGGGAGATTATTTTCACCAAAGTGTATTCTAGATAATGCCTTGTGTAAATGTAGTAGTGAGAGGCTTGGTGGTTCCCGAGAAGGGATCTTTCCATAATTCGGATATCTATACCTTAAGTCCACTAAATAATAATTTAAATATTAAATAAACCCAATAGGGTTGTTTTTACCCCAATAAGAATTAAACCTCTTAGTTGGGATCAAGTAAAAGGTACCATTTTACTATTAAAGAGGAAAAGGAAATAATTTTTAGAAAAACTGTATTTGATTAAAATTGAGTCTATGAGAGATGACTTTCCTGCAATTCAGAGCTTTCTGGATAACTGGTTTACGAATAATGGATCCCATACCCGTATATTCTTTCAATATAATGTTTATCATCTGAAGTATCTACAATGATCATCTGACACTTCACGAACAGACACATTACCAGACTTTTAAACAATATCCCTTTATTAGGTCCAACATATTATTACAGACATTAGGACTGAATAAAAGAACAATGTGTTGCATTTTTTTTCCAAATAAAGGTAATACATTAACATCTTTGTATTTCAGGATGGCTGTGTACAATCAAGTAGCATGGTTAATAAAACCGCAGGATGGATCACCTATTGAAAGAAAATAAAGAAGATGCCATTAGTGATATTACTGTATCTGTAAAATATAGAGGGGATAATTTATACACTGTTCAAAATATAAGGATATTTAAAATTCCATGAGCACAAAAAAGGACAAAGCTGAACACACAGTGCTTTTAAAGGGCACCAGTCACCCAAAAATTATTTCCCCAACCAATTGTGTAACCTATATTACAGTTGGGGTAAACAATATTTAAAAAAAAAAAAAAAAAAAGTCCCTAGCGAGCACCGGGAGGGAGTTCCTGGTGCGGGCTGCCATGCATTTATATAATGAGTGCTTCTCCCGGCATGCTTGTTATGCACAGTTGGGGGAAGGAAATCATTTTTGGGTGACTGGTGCCTTTAAACAGGGCATGGAACACAAAAGTAACTTATAAAATATCCTGTATCACTGTAATATGAGGATATTACAACACGTGTACTATGTGTACATACATATACATTTCTGTATGTTGGTTATAACAATATCAGAGTAAATCAGTGATTTTCCAACTTTTGCCAGTTCAAGCCCCCAAGGAGGTCCAATATTTTCTATATCAGTAACCAAGAATTCAGCCATAGCGCTAAGAAAATAAATTTCTCCTCAAATCATACACACGTGCTGAAGACTCATGAATACATTTAGGGGCCCATTTATTAAATCTCAATTTTTTCTGGTCAAACAAATTTTTTCGTTAAAAAAAAACAACAACTTTTTAGATTTACACCAAAGCTGCTAAAAATCTGAATTCAAAAATACACCATCTCAAACCTGTTGAGGTCATGTAGAAGTCAATGGCAGATGTCACTGAAGTTGTTCTACTCTGGATAATCCCTAAAATCCTGGGTTTTTGTCCGTTAATCCAAAAAAAAAAATTATTGCAGCGAAAACTCAAAATCAAGTTTTTATAGCGTCAATCGTACAATTCGAATTGAAGCTCTATTTTGTCGTGATGTACTGTCGTTCCGATTGTTTTGAAAAAAATTATTGATAAGCGAGTTAAAATTGTGGAAGGATAAAAAAAAAATAGATTAATTTGATCTTTAGTAAAATGTGCCCCATAGTCTACAAACACAGATTTCAAATGTATCTATAATGTGCATAGTTCTAGTTAACCCAAAACAAACAAGTTCAGTAGCCGTCACACAGAAAACTCCTGGAATACAGTAGACAGGACAATTCTTACCTATAAAGCTCATGCTTTATCTAAGCCCAGTTCTTCTGGGGTAGAGATACCAAGCTCGTCTAAAGTTGGTCGAAGCTCCTGAATAACATAGGGGTAGATTTCCTTGTGAGGTCCAGCCTTGTCCTGCAGAAAAAAAAAGTAAAATAGCTTTACTGTGCTGTAGAAAAATTACTAAGGCTAAATGGTTGCCAGTTGTGTATAACACATTAAACTGGTACAGATTCTAAGTAAAAACTTGATTATTTATACTCTGGGAACCATGGCAGTGAAAATATAATAATGGTGTAATTTACATTGAAATTTGTGAGCGTAAAAATCAAAATTACATCTTTATTACAGTGGATTTGAATATGCTGGGAATTTACACAAATTGGTCACATAATCACCATGCCCTCTACTGCATTTTGCAGTGTTTGTGACCAAAAATGCTTTACTGGTGGCAATTCAAATGAACATCAAAGGTAAGATGACTATGAAGATTTTCATTCATCCAAGTCATGGTATAGCTAGGAGTTACATGATACATTGGTAATCCTATCACAGTAACAACACAGAATCAACACCTCTGAATTTCAGATGTCACCTCTCTGAAGAGTTACAATGTGCCATTGTGATTGGATTAGTGGAAGAGTTTATATGCTGAGAATTTCCCACACCAGTCAGTTGAATTGAAGAAGCTGCTCGGATGAGTAGTGAAACGTTTTCAATAATTACGCAGCAAGTTCAGTTATTTTTTGAATTACTTATATTAGATATCAATGGTAAGGCATTTTCAATCCACGATGGAGGGGATTAAGCATCATGTGCCATTACACTAACAGGTGAGAATATATCTAGGGCTACACGGGGGCCAAAATCAGCTATCTGAAGTACGCTGGTTGATTTCAGCCCTACCGCAGGCTGTAACCTCCTCTCTCTTCTGCATTCAGAAGTGTTGAATCAGAAGTGATGCCAACCGATTCGGCAGATTTTGGCAAAGAACCACGAGTCTCTGCATTTTGAGGCAAAAGCCGCTAAAAGTATGTTCTCTCACTACCCCCCTCATTCAGTGAAGCCCTCATTGTAGTGATCCCCAAACCCGGCAAAGACCCCTCGCAATGCAGCTCGTACCGACCCATTTCCCTTATAAATACAGATGCTAAAATCCTTGCAAAAATCCTTGCTAAGAGACTTCAACGGTACATCATAGACCTCATTCATCCAGACCAATCAGGGTTTATGCCAGGTAGATCCACTAACATCAACTTGAGACGTCTATATACCAATGTCGAGGTAATGCACGACAAGACGGGTACAAGAGCTGTAGCCTCCCTTGATTCGGCCAAAGCATTTGATTCCATTGAGTGGTCCTATCTTTGGGAAACTTTACGCAGATTTAATTTGGGTGACCAATTCATTAGATGGATTCAATTACTATACCAACGACCGACGGCTAGGGTGAGGGTCAATGGTCTCATATCTGCCCCATTTCAATTACATCGAGGTACTAGGCAGGGCTGCCCCTTGTCGCCATTTTTATTTGCTTTAGCCATTGAACCCCTGGCTATAGCCATCCGGGAGTCTCCTCAAATCGCTGGCTTAACTCTTGGCCCAATCACGGAAAAAATTTCCCTATATGCAGACGACATGCTCATATATCTTGCCGACACTCAGGACTCCCTCACTGCCCTTCTCACGGTGGTAGGACAATTTGGTGTATTCTCAGGTCTTAAGGTTAATTGGAACAAATCCATCCTTTTTCCCATCGACCAACAACCTACTCCCCCTCTCCCCCCCGATGCACAGCTTATGTGGGCACAGGAATTTAAGTACTTGGGTCTAAATATACAAGTGGACTTGTCCACCTTCATACAGATCAATCTCACTCCAATACTTACTAAACTCGAGGCAGACCTCCGACACTGGGCTAACCTCCCTCTTACGCTGTGGGGGAGAATCAACCTTATCAAGATGATTTACCTCACTAAAATCCTATACCACCTACACAACGCTCCTACACATATCCCTAGCTCGGTGTTTAAAAAAATTAATCATCTTATTCTCCCCTTCATATGGAACCAAAGAGTACCACGACTGGCCTGGGAAAAGTTGACAGCTGATACAGGAGAGGGAGGTCTAGCCCTGCCCAATTTCCATTTATACTATCTAGCATCCCAGATCTACTACCTACACTGGTGGCTTCACCCGGACCCATACAACCCCAATATGGCTCTGCAAGCCAACATAGCAGGGTCATTAGAAAGTCTCAAGAATCTACCGTATCGCACACTTACAGATATGGGGACCTTACCTTCCACCATCGTCACTCCCCATAGAGCGTGGTGTCAAGGGTTGAAACGGCTTAAAAAAAAACCCCCTGAGACTAATCTCCTCCCTCCCGCTATGGGGCAATGCCAATCTTCCACATTTTCGTAACCTAGATGACTTTCTTTACTGGCCACGAAGGGGAATCAAATTTCTTGGAGACCTACTAATAAATAACACATTCCTCTCGTTCCAGGAGCTCCAAACCAAGTGTGCTCCGCTTAGCGTACCCATGTTTAGATATTTTCAAATTCGTCAACTATTCAGGGCACAATTTGGCACTCTCTCACCAGAGTTGACTACACTGGCGATGGAAGAGTCCCTGGCAATGGAGCGGCCCCAAAAGTTAATATCTAAATTATACCACAACTTATTAGCGAGTGTCCCCCCTCCATTCCACACAGCACAAACTAAATGGCAACTACTTGTACCTGAGCTAACTCAGGATGACTGGGAGGAAGCCACCGAGTCAATGTATACCAACTTGATATCCGTGAGAGATAAACTGATTCAATACAAAACATTCCATCAAATATATACCACCCCGTTAAAACTCAAGGCCATGGGTAAAAGAAACGATGACAGCTGCCCTAGATGTGGTGAGATGGCTGCGAACTTTCTCCACATGATCTGGGCGTGCCCCATGATAAACGCATATTGGTCCCAGGTAATGGCTGTCCTAGCAAATACCCTAGATTTTCCTCGGGTGAACTCACCCCAAGTGTGTCTACTGGGGATAGTGGAACAATTAGTACCCATTGCTCATGTAAGAGCTAGGTTTCGAGCCTTGCTATACTATGCTAAGAAATGTGTTATTATGCATTGGATGGGACCCAACCCTCCCACCACGGGCTCCTGGATAAAATTAGTGGACGAGGCCATTCCCTTGATTAAGCTTACGCATGAAACTAGAGGTACAGCAAGTACATTTGATAAAATATGGAGCCCCTGGTGGGAGTCGGGCCCAGGTCTGCAGTCAAGGAGTAACTGGACTACGGATTAGGATGCCCCTCAGATGATTCATATGGACTGCATAGTAAGTTGTTATGCAAAGAGAGAACTAGCATGTACCAAGCATGATATTGTAATTGTGTTGACACAGAAATGTTTAACACTGTTTAATGTTGTGAATGTTTTAAGTGTTTAAATGAATAAAGCATTACCTTTAAAAAAGTATGTTCTCACCACTTCCGATTCAACACTGAATGCGAAAGAGAGAGAAGGTTACAGCCCATGATAGGGCTAGGATCAACCAGCATATTTCATCTGATTTTGGCCCCTGTGTGACCCCCGTCTAAGCCTAAGGTCCAGAAATCAGCCTGCTGGCTCCCAAGCAAATACACTAGGCGGATTTCAGCATAGAAATGTGAGACTGGCATTTTGAGCTGAAATCTGCTGAGTGTATTTGCTCTGGAGCAGACACAAGGCTTCCAGATGCAAACAGAGAAGAGGATTCTGCTAGCGTCAGGGGCTGAAGGCTGATTTCTGACCTAGCGTTAGGCCAGGGCCAGATGACGTTGGATCCACTGCCCGCTGATGTTCCAGCTCTGTCTGCACCCGGTAGCAGTTTCCGCTTGGGTGCAGACAGATGGGTGGATTTTGGCTCCAAAATGGGACATTTTGCATTTCGCAACAAAATCCCCCTGCAGAAAGACAAGGGAGCAGAAGGACAGCAGATTCTCCACTTTGGTAAGGATCGTCTGGCCCTAGCCTTATATAGCTCAGGCACCACTATTTGTATGCTTATCAGTGTAAGATAGACATCTTCATTCAGAAATAGCATCTCTAATAAGGAAATGCACTTTACTTGGCAAGCTTGTCAGATACCAGTGAAGACTAGGGATGTAGCGAACGTCGGAAAAAAAGTTCGCGAACATATTCGCGAACTTGCGCAAAAATGCGAGCGGTTCGCGAACGGTTCGCGAACCCCATAGACTTCAATGGGAAGGCGAACTTTAACATCTAGAAAAGACATTTCTGGCCAGAAAAATGATTTTAAAGTTGTTTAAAGGGTGCAACGACCTGGACAGTGGCATGCCAGAGGGGGATCAAGGGCAAAAATGTATCTGAAAAATCTGCCTGTGTGTGCTTGGAAGAGATAGTGTAGGGGGAGAGCTGTTAGTGATTTCAGGGACAGATGATAGTAAGCTTGCTGGCTAGTAATCTGCTTGATACTGCTCTGTATTGGAGGGACAGAAGTCTGCAGGGATTTGAGGGACATTTTAGCTTAGGTAGCTTTGCTGGCTAGTAATCTACTGTTCTCTTTAAACAACTGCCATACGTTGACCTTGTAGGCATTGTTTGCCCAGTTTTTTTGGACGCAGCCACTGAAGCACAGTTGCCAGAAAAAATATGCCATATAAATGCTGAAAATAGTAATTTTTCGCCATACGTTGACCTTGTAGACATTGTTTGCCCAGTTTTTTTGGACGCAGCCACTGAAGCACAGTTGCCAGAAAAATTATGCCATATAAATGCTGAAAATATAAATTTTTTTGGTTGCAGCCACTGAAGCACAGAGGCCAGAAAAATTATGCCATATAAATGCAGAAAATATGCATTTTTTTGGTCGCAGCCACTGAAGCACAGTTGCCAGAAAAATTATGCCATATAAATGCTGAAAATATAAATTTTTTTGGTTGCAGCCACTGAAGCACAGAGGCCAGAAAAATTATGCCATATAAATGCAGAAAATATGCATTTTTTTGGTCGCAGCCACTGAAGCACAGTTGCCAGAAAAAATATGCCATATAAATGCTGAAAATAGTCATTTTTTGCCATATACGTTGAGTCAACGTATGGCAAAAAATTACTATTTTCAGCATTTATATGGCATATTTTTTCTGGCCTCTGTGCTTCAGTGGCTGCGGCCAAAAAAACTGGGCAAACAATGCCTACAAGGTCAACGTATACACTACTACAGCGGTGGATACGGATTACGTAAAATATATTATGGCTGCTTGAAAAAAGTCACTCCGGTGTTTTTTCTGGAGACGGTAATATTATGGATATTTAGACAGAATGTGAACAAGGTCACACAGCTAGATGGCGGGTTGAAGAAAACAGTGTGCAAATAATACCTACAGGGCAAATAATGCCTAAAAGGTCAACTTATACACTACTACAGCGGTAGTAAAATAAAAAAAGTAAAATAAAAAAAAAATGAATATTAAAAAAAAAAATTAAAGTTGGTGCTGCTGAACTACTAGGAGCAGCAGATTAGCACACCAGTCCCACTCCCCAACACTGCTAGACTAATAGCACTGGGCTCTTATAGTAGTAGTAGTAGTAGTAGTAAAACAACAAAAAAATAAATAAAAGCAGTCCTTACAAGGACTACTGTTATTGCAGCAGTCAGCAGATGAGATCAGAAGCAGGACAGCTGCCCACTGCAGCTACATACAGAGCACTGCAGTAGAAGGTAGATTACTAGCCAGCAAAGCTACCTAAGCTTAAATGTCCCTCAAACCCCTGCAGACTTCTGTCCCTCCAATAACAGAGCAGTATCAAAACGATTACTAGCCAGCAAACTTTCAACTGTCCCTGAAATCACTAACAGGCAGCAGCTCTCTCCCTACACTATCTCTTCAGCACACACAGGCAGAGTGAAAAAACGCTGCAGGGCTTCGGTTTTTATAGGGAAGGGGAGTGGTCCAGGGGAGAGCTTCCTGATTGGCTGCCATGTACCTGCTGGTCTGGGGTGAGAGGGCAAAAAAAAGCGCCAACAATGGCGAACCCAAAATGGCGAACGTCGCGCGACGTTCGCGAACTTCCGGCGAGCGCGAACACCCGATGTTCGCGCGAACAAGTTCGCCGGCGAACAGTTCGCGACATCTCTAGTGAAGACAAACAAATCCCATAGAAATAACAAAATGCCTCACCTTCACTGCTTCTAGGATACGAACAGCACTAGCAAAGTCATTTAACCTACGGCACGCCCTCAAAGCAGCATCAATTATTTTTGGTTCTGGAACCAGATCATAACCGATGAGAGTGTTCATGCCTAAAGAGAAAAGGAATTCATTAATTTACTGTACTCTAGTGTTAAAAGCAAGTCAAAACAGAGATAAGAGTTTTGCATTATATCATTAAGGAAAATGTTGTAAGGTTTTACTATTAGAGATACATGATCTATTTTTCAAAAACCCATTATCCAGAAAGCTTAATATGGAGATGCCAATTCTGACTGTGTACTATTTAAAGAAACAATTTTGCATTTTGGACAAGTTAGCATTATCTGTGCCTAGAGATCTTTAGATTAGCATAAATCAATGTTGATGGCAAGGCAATTCTAATTTTTATTTTTTAAATGTTTTTCATGGAGCTTCTGATTACAACAACATCCCCCCCCAATCCTTATCAATAAAAAAATGTCCCCAGCATTCCGGATAAAAGATTCTATAAGCTGTACCCCCCACAAATAATTTTATTTTTTGTTAGCAGTCTAGAGCTATTTTCAGTTTAGCAAGAACTAATCATTTAAACCTAGTTTAAAGGGAAAGTTCACCATAACAGTTTTATACATTATTATATTAAAATTGAAGTGTTCATCCACCAGAAACCCATTAAGAGGTCAGTCCCCTATATGAACAATGAATTCAAGTCTCAAATTCAATCTTATTTTGGGTTACTAAGGTAACTATGTGTAGCTACAAGACAGCATTTCAAATCCGTGTTGGAAAAGGGAAAAATATAATTTAAACAAATACAATAAAAAGTGTTTTGGAGTTCCTTGTAAAGACTAGTAAGGTACATTTTATGGTGAACTTAACCTTTAATAGTTTAAAGTTTAACATAACTGTTACAGATAAAAGTCTAGATAAAAGGTTCTAGAAGAAAGACAATTTGACCATCATATGTAAAAAAACTTACTGATCCATGTTTGCTGGCAGGTGAATATGCAGAAACACATACCAGGTGAAACCTAAGGGCAGGTTTAAGAACCAGTAAACTAAACATAAGAATTCCAAAAACCAAGCTTATCTAGCAGTGATAAGACTGGGCTTTCACATCATTGTCTCCTAATAGCACAAAATAACTGCTATGGGAAATCATCCAGTGTAAAATGTACCTTACAAGATGTATTCCACTAGTTTTAAGTGACTATTCTTATTTAGGCCATTATGGTTCATTCTTACAGTTAGATTAAAGAAAATATTTCATTAAAGCATAACAATGTTTCAGGTACCCTATTTCAACCTTTTCTTGGTACATGATATATTGTTGCAGTATTAAGCCAATATGGTGTTTGTAGCAAGCAATGCTGAAAGCAGTACAATGGTCATGGGCAGCATTTGAGATTACAGGGACCTCACATGATTCCCCAGAAGTATTGTACTCTATACTTCCTGTTGGTAACAAACCAACACAATAGCCTTTAACAAACAAAAGACAATTATTTTTTTTATTTGTGCAACTATCATGGCAACTCAGCTAAAAATGGCAACCTGTTATCTATAAAATGGCAACCTGCTGGATCTACTTTGCATTGCTTGTACAAGTTTATCTCTGTTGTCACATTTTTCACTGAGCAAGGAAATGGCACAGGAAGAAACCTTTTTTTTATATTTCAGAGCTATACATATGAGAATAGCATGTAAGCTTCCTGAACGTGAAACATAAAGGAAAACATTTTTACCCCAAAAGCATCTCCCCATATACTACAATGCTATATATTTTGTATTGCTTAAAGGAAATTGCAATTTCGTGAAGGACAAATAGGTTAGTCACCGCATCCATGAATATAAGCATGAGTGTGTGTGTAGTTCATTTGATTTGCTTCTGGAAAAACTGATGCCAAAGAATTATCAAAATAATTAATCTAAGTATGTCTATTGTCAGTGTAAACACCAGATGAGCTGCTAACTGGAATCTGAGCATTTAGAAAGCAAGAAGTGGGCAAATACAAATTATTTCAAAGTGATCACTGTGATTAGCAGATAAAGCGCTGTACATTGTCAGATGCTTTTTCACAATTGGTCAATATCACCCACTATTTATGTTATTTAGCTACCAAAAATACCTGAAAGGCAGATCAAATTTTTACAGGCAAGTTAAAAAAAAGGAGAACTACTCATAGTGTGGTTGTGATGAAGCATCCTTGATTTAAACAAAAATGGCAGCATGTTTACTAAGAATATAAATGCAGTCTTCCTTCATAACAGTCACTATTAAGATTGAGCGAAATCTCACCTTTTCGCAATTCCCAGGCATCAATATCTGGCTTGTTGAAGTATGTCACCCAGCGAGCATCAAACTCCTCATCTGATTCATGTTTGGCATGTGAATAACAGCGAGCAGCTACTGCAGCTGTAAAAGGAGATTAAGAAAATGGAGTTAAAGCAAGAAAAACAATGATATTTCTTCCTATAGAATCATTTGCAACACTTTAAAATTCAAATATCTTAATATAAAATGTTTTTTTTATGTATATGACAATTGCATAAGATTATCTGGATAGTTCCCCTTTAACCATTACAGACTGTAAAGTCTATTGTGCTGACAAAGTAAAAGTATACAAGCACCTTTACTGGTCTATAGGAAGGACTCCCCAAGCCAATGCTCAAGCCATCTTACAGGTCAAACATCATCTTAAGCTGGCCATAGATGCAAAGAGCCGATCGTACGAATCATCGTACGATCGGACTTTCCCATCTCCCGACCCGCCACTAACCATTCAGATCAAAGTCTTACCAGTCAGATTAGTTAAAGAACAGATCAGCAATGTTCTGCCCCTGACAGCAATCGTACGATATCTATGTCCAACCAAAGCTAGTCTCCCACTGAAAATCGTACAATCGGCAATACACGCAGAGATATCGGCAGCCGAATTTTCTAACCTGTCCGATCGACCAAACGACCGATCTCCGCCAGACGAAAAATGTCGGGACTCTCCACACGCGGTCCGAAAATCGTACGAATCCTCGATTCGTACGATCAGATCTTTGCGTCTATGGCCAGCTTTACAGGTCAAACGAGAGACTTCTTAAGATCCACCCCCCCACACAAACTTTACATCATGATTACAAACAGATGTTTAACTATGCTGGTCTGCAGTGTTGTAACAGCTCCCCTATGCTGCTGAGCCACTTATGTAAATATCCCTGCTATATAAACTTAAATTACCATGGATTACGTTGCCAGCACACTAGACACTGCTTCAAGTTCATGCAACAATTTTTCCGCCACATGTCATTACTGATCTCCACTTCAGTCTTTTGATCTGGTATCCTCTGCCTTCTTTGTGCCCCTCACACAGTACCTCCAGGCACAATGAATGAAACAAACAACAGGGGGAGACAGCAAAAGTGAGCACAAATATGGGGAAAGGTTCAGCAATTTTAACCCTTAATATATGCAGCTCTTTAAAATGTTGGTCTTTTAACAAAATGTTGCAGAGAAAACCTATAGGCTACTAATAACAAACTTTAAAATGCCCTCTAAGTCAGTATTTGTTAAACTTATCCTTGGGAATTCAGAGTACCTATGCGAGTTCGTTTTCAACACAATAACTGGTTTACATTTGTTCTGTAATTTATTTAAATTTCTATTACCTATGGCATTAGTGTGCTATTCATTGGTTGCAAGCCAGCTAGGAGTGGAGGTCTAACACACAAAAGGGTACCCTGGAAATAACACAAGGAAGGTACAGGTATGGGATCTGTTATCCGGGAACCCATTATCCCGAAAGCTCCGAGTTACTGAAAGCCTGCTGACTCCATTTTATTCAAATAATCCCAATTTTCAAAAACAATTTCCTTTTCTCGAATAATAAGAGTACGGTGTACTTGATCCCAACTAAGATATAATTGATCCTTATTGGAAGCAAAGTCAGCCTGTAGGATTTATGTAATGTTTACATGATTTTCTAGTAGACAAATATTAGAGAAAGATCAGTTATCTGGAAAACCACAGGTCCTGAGCATTCTGAATAACACTTGCCATGACTGTATTAGCTTTGGAACTACTTTGGATTGGTGCACCCTGTTACGTTGCACTTTATTCAGAAAAGAAAAAGTTAAAATAAATTGCATTTTGGTGCATTTATAACTATATATCCATTTTGCATTTATAACGGATATATACAAACTAGACACCGTAATAATTAATCAGCTTAAGCAAGGAGTTTGCTTTTTGTCTGCACTCAGTAATTTGATGAGTTGTCAGGCTTCTCAAATTCATTATCAAGGGCATACTGCCCACCCACCTCTATCACAAACTAAAACTGTAGCATTTAAATTAGGTTTAAACCTTCTAAACACCTAATTCTTGAGGTTGTGCACATATTATTTATCTGTCTTGGTCCGGAAGTGGAACACAGCTAAACTGGGAGGATCCAGCTCTCCTTCACAACACAAACTAGTTCTTCAAAGTCACCTTTGCTTCCGGGTTTCACACACACACACACACAGCCCCATCAGCTGCTTTTATAAACACACGTACGACTGGTTAGAAATACTTACAATGACAAACAGAAGAAATGACTGTGTTCTAAAAAAAAAAAAAAAATCTATAAACTATGCATATAGATACACAAATGCAAATCTGAAATACTAGATCTCATTTATACTAAAAACTGAGCCGATTAACTTTCAAGCACAAAATATACAAATAAAAGAATGGATGGGTCAAGACAGCATTAATGAAGAGCCCTCTAAGGCTGCTACTACCAGATACACTAATAACCACATTATGATAAGAAGGTACAATAAGCAGAGGTTTTAATACACAGCAGCGATAAATGCGATATCTTTATTGCACAATGGATTTTCTTGTAAGAAAGCACATATAAATACAATACCAAAAAAAAAAATCTTTTAACTGTCTGACCCAAGTCCATAACTTGTTGAATTATTCTAAATACGAACAACAAGGATTAATAGAAGAAAGTACACAATTACACATTAAAAGCAAGTTTCTACTGTAGATACTGCTAAAAATGAACAGGTCTTCCATCATTTTACTGGCAAAGAGCAGCCTGACTGAACTTGACATAAAAGAGCCAACAATTCGCCACTGATTTGTTTAGAATATCAAGTCAAAATAAATGTGTTTAAAGGATCACTGGAATGAAGTTTTAAATGCAAAAGCCACTTGTATGCTAAGGCTCCGTTCACAAGAAGTTCACCTTGCGGCCCTCCAGTTCCCAGGACTAAGGGGAGACTGGAAACCGTTTAATAGGTGCATGGCAGACCCTGCTTTTTTACAATTAGAATCATCTTTGGGCTGAGTAATGAATAACTATAAACTGGAGATGCATTGTGCTGCTGTGGAAGCCTGGACACTATCATTTGCACATTATTCAGGAAAGTTTTCGTTTCCAAGCAGCTATTCCTAATGTTAGAATGACATATCCCACCCTTGTGCTTTTGTGGTATATAAGTATATAAGAGGGATTGAACAGACCAGACCTTGCTTATTACAGGGTGAAAGCTCATGTGTTTGAGACCAGATTGGTTAGTAGAGACTGGACATCTATGCATCTCATTTCTTTAGTAAAACAGAGCTCCCTATCAGACTGGAATTTGCTGAAACAGAATAGCATCACTGCACAGATGAAAAGCCAGAGCCTTGATATACATCAGCCAGGAGCATGAGCATTCTCACTGCCATTCCCAAGCTGCTGCACTGCGATTCCAACAATCCTCTAGTACAGTTGTGCAGTGGCCGAGGGGCCACCGGTGGGAGATTCCTTGCTAGGTTACTACAAGTCATACTTATACAGCAACTAGGCCGCACTCAAAGCCTGCCTCGGTCATTACAAGGGCAATGCAACGGGCGGCTCCACTCAGTTGAGGGAATTGATACCGGCAAAGCTGAAGGAGGGGCGGAGCAGCAGAATTAGTAGAGCTTCGCTTCATTAGACGGTGGGAGCAGAATGAAGCAGGGCTGCCCACACAGTAGGAATATTCGGCACGTCAGGCTATAGGACAGAGCAGAACTCAGGGGGCGCCCATGTCCTACCTCTGACCTCAAGGGCACATCGGGCGGAAGGAAAGACGGAAGCCCTGACACAAATATCGCGCTCTCACCTGGGGAACCGGCGGAGACCGGCTGCAGACGGCAGCGGGGAAGGCTACGAAGTCCAGAGGAAACACAACGTCTGAGGAGAGCGGCTCCCAACATGGCTGCAGCGAAGCGGTGTGTAAGGTGACTAGAAAGCGGGTTATCACAGCCGGAAGAAAGAGGCACGCGCACACTGCACGCTCGCTCTCAACCACGCTCCAGCACTGACACACACAAGGGGAAAGAGAGGCGTGGCTTCACCATGAAAATGTCATCGCACCATAGAGTAGTGCCGGCAGCAACGTGAGGACTTTGAATGAGAGCGCCACGCACAGGCTGGCCTGCGAATTATCGAGGCGTTGACATAGTTCGGTGGCGTAATTCTAAGGGAAGCCGACCCCTCGCCTGCTAGAGCTCAAGTAAATGTCAATCACTCACTGTCCTCTGCTCAAAAGTCTCTAGTAGCAGTGTGCCTTATAATGAAACAGAAATAGTGTGTTGGGAGAATAGAATTACGAACATGTTTAGCAATTGATTAGCAAAATAAACTGTCTTTATAGCTGGCTATACTATTCTTGTTCACATTAAATTGGTACAGTGGCTCTCCATAAAGCAGCCCTGTCATTTACAAATTGTACCTCCCAACTGTCCCTTTTTCGGAGAGACAGTCCCTCTTTTGACAGTTCAACCCGTAGTCCCTCATTTGTACTGGAAAGTCCCTCTTTTCTCTGCACTGAACAGCCAGAAAAAGAAACAAAGTTTCTCACTCAATTGGCTTTTAGCAGAGAGCCCAGAACAGCTAACAGGTGCAAATAAGATACTTTGTAACAATTTTGAGACACAAAAACACAGTTTAGATAAGGAGAAATATTTTCAAACTTTCATAACCTTCCACATTTTGTAAAAAGAACATGGTAATTAGGGGGTGTGGCCACAGAAAGGGGTGTGGTCAAAAAATTGCTGCGCTACGTGCGGAAAAAACATTTTTGTCCCTCTTTTTACTTCCAAAATGTTGGGAGGTATGCTGAACTCTTGGATTTTGAAGCTGTTGGAAAAGGAAGCATGAGATATATGAACAGAGGTGCAAAGTCAGTCTAAGCAATTCCTAGTGTCCAGGGTTAGTTACCTTTGGCCCAGGTGCATTAGTAAAAGCAATATGGGGCACAAAAGGGCAACCCTTATATCCAAATTAGCTACTGAGCAGCGCTGGTCCAAGAGGTGCTTGCACCAAGGCAAATGTATCCTACAGGAAAGTTTTGTTATTGTACCCTCAGCAGAGGTCTCTTCTGCCTACTCCTAGTTCCAGCCCCACTAATGAGCCTGGGGAAATGCTTCTGCACCTTGTGTTGCAAGGCTAGCCACTTACAGCAATGCATAGCTGCTGATTTCCTACAGTGCGGTGCAGGGCTGCCATCAGAAATCACGGGGCCCTGCACAACAAAATTCTCTGGGCCCCCCTCGCCAGTCCCTCCCTCAGTATGAAGGCCACACAAGACACAGGCATTAAAACATGAAGTGCCCTCCTACAAGTTAAAAAAATAACTTTGGTGCCCAGACCCCTCCTACAAATTTTGGTGGTCAGGTGGTGGTTAAAGAAAAAAAACATTGGTGGCCAGGGCCCCACACATTTAAAAAAAAAACAATTAGCCAGGGCCCCCACACATTTAAAAAAAAACAATTAGCCAGGGCCCCCACACATTTAAAAAAAAACAATGAGCCAGGGCCCCCACACATTAAAAAAAAAAAAACAATTAGCATTGGCCCCCACACATTTAAAAAAACAAACAATTAGCCATGGCCCCCACACATTTTAAAAAAAACAAAAACAATTAGCCATGGCCCCCACACATTTAAAAAAAAAAAAACTATTAGCCAGGGCCCCCACACATTTAAAAAAAACAATTGGTCAGGGTCCCCACAAGTTAAAAGAAAAAAAAAACTGCACGTACCTTAGCCAGGGAGTTCAGATGCCGGTATCTTCAGTTTCTTGTGCTCTGATTTGCCAGTGAAATGTAAGTCTCGGTAAAGCCGCATGGTGATTGGATAAAGTAGAGGGGAGGTTCAAACTTCTCCCAACCAATCCGCATGTGGCTTTACCGGGACTTATATTTCACTGGCGAATCAGAACACATCGGAGCTCGGATGCAGGGGCCCGGCTGTGCAAGTAAGTGCAAGTAAGTGCAGCACGGTCGGGCCCCACTTAACTCCCCAAAACATCCGGGCCTGAGACAACAGTCCCCCTTGTCCCCCCCTGATGGCGGCCCTGGTGCGGTGTCCCACTTCCACCAGCACTCCTGCACAGCCTGGGAAAGGAGGCAGCAGGAAGTGGAGCAGATGGGTGGTGCTGAGGGTCAGACTGGCCCGGTGGGAGAACAGGGAAAAAACCTGGTGGGCCTGACCCTCATGGGCCTCTGTCGGTCCAGACCCCCTCTCCCGATATTCGGATTATACAAAAAAAAACCTTTTCAGCGCCGTCTGTGCATGAGAATGCTGCAGTTCGCGCATGCACACCGAGCGGCGCCTTCATATACTGTGTCTCCTTTAAAAATCCAAAGCAGGGTGTAGAGCACAGCTCTGACAAGTGCAAGGCCTCCCTATTCTTAAACATATTGGTACAGTAGCCAATATAATCTCAGCAACTCCATTTCTCATCATGACAATATGTACAAAGCCAAGCATGAGTGATGAGTGCCATTCACTTCATGCATCATACTGGTTAATAGACACTGTTTTAGGCTGTGTGGCTTTTGATCAGATTGTGGCTTCTATATACCTTCCAACATTTGGAAAATAGAAAAAGGGATAAAAATATTTGCCAAGTGCAGCTCAACAACATTTTTGGACCACACCCATTTTATGAAAACATCCCCGAAATACCACATACTTTAAACAAAATTTGGCAGATTATGGCAAGTTAAAACACATTTCTGGGGGTTTTAAGGTTCAGGTTTTATGCGTTATTACAGTTTTGCTACTGAAGGTGAATTGCCCTTTAATCTTCAAGTCACAGTTTCCCCAAGAGACCTGCTTATCTTAAAGGAGAAGGAAAGTCGTCTTGCACTTCGGGGTGGCAAATGTTAGGCACCCCCAAATGGTTGTATTTACTTACTTGAAACCGCCGGGCTGGTGCTTCTATCAGCAGAAAACTGCACCGGCCCAGGGTTCTTCCAGTGAGCAACACAAAGAGCTCCTCTTTTGTCTTCCTCTTTCTAAAAAGTCAGCTATTTCGTTCTACATGGGTCTGCCCAGGGAAATTTGAAAAAAGAAGAAGCCAGAAGAGGATCGCTCCCAGGTGCTCACGGGAATAACGCCAGTGCAGTTTTCTGCTGATAGGAGCAACGGTTTTGTGCATTCATCTGAAATTTCTTGTTAATTTCAAGTAATGTTTTCTACTGAGTTCAATAAGTGTTCAAAATAAAATTGGACAAAAACAATGATAATAAAATAATCAATCTGCAAAATAGAGCATGGAACAGGAATCCTTGCCTAGTCCAATAAAATAATCGTTGCTCACATATTGTTTGTCTTTCAGGAAGGTCACACTATGTGACTGAAATGCTGAATTTTGGATGGAAGCCCTGGGAGTGCAGTATTTTGCAGTGTAGATAAGAAGATTATTGTCACTGTTGCCCAGGCATTAGTAACAGTGCATATTTATGTGTTTTTGTGATATATGTGTGTGTGTGCTTTTCAGTCATACATAGGTTTACATCCCACAGCATCATGGTCATAAATATTGCTATCCCTGATGGAAATTCCTGTAATCTGCATTATGCAGCTCCTACTATTTTTTTCTTTAAAGACATTGAATTATGGTATCTCTTCCTAGTCTTTTTAGGTTTGGCACACAATAAAAAACATACTGGCTGATCAGAGTCGGATTAAATCTCAATCCCCATATCTCCCTGTAGCAGCTTGGAACCTGGATGCATTCTCCAGTAAGCAATTGTCTTCTAACCCTGCTTTATAATCTCTTATCTTGCTTCCACTGAGAACGACATTGTCCATGGTAGGAAGAGACAAACACAATAAAACAAACAGTTGCATGAATGTACAGTTGGGGGGGGGAGACGGAACTGTTCAACAGAATATAACAGAGCCAACACAAACCACCTGTTCCACGTGATGTAATATCCAAACAGCCACTGTATATGCTGTTTATTTTTAGATGGGAATAAGAATATTTAATCCATTCATTCATATTCATTTATATTTGGGTGCTGGACTGGCAGTCTTACAGTATAGTGTACCAATCTTAGGATTGTATCAAAGCCTATAGTGCCTATCCATACTCTACTTACTGTACTGACACTATGCTACAATATTACCACAGATAATTAAATAAACTTGTTTCTATAATTAAAGCCTATCCTGGTAACTTTAAGAGCTGAATTTGTAAGCACTGGGGGGCAACATGATGGCTCCTGCCCTAGGAAAGAAGCTGCTCACAGCTGCTTGATGTAATTTACACTACAGAAATAACCGAGTTCATTCTTTATACACAAATATATTTGTGTACACAGGAGTGCAATATTCCTTTATTAGAAACACTACACTACACTTGCAGGTTTTTGCAAGGGTGTCTGGCCATAAATGGAACATTTCTTTGCTGCATAAAACTGAATTTTCAATGTACCTTAGAAGAAAAAGCAGTATGGCAGCCCCAATACTTTTTTAAAAGATAAAAGATATTTACCGAATAGCTTCTGTGCATATGTTCTTATTTCTAGCATGTAGTGTATATTGCCCATTTAAATGTAAATTCTGAAGCGGAATCTTTTAAAATGCTTGGTATTAATGGTTCCTGATTGGCAGCGAGAGATAGAATATGGAAGGGATTAGCTATTTTTGCAGTTTTTTCTCAGACTCAATCTATCCTTTTTATACATTCTATGTGCAATTTAAGCTTGTGATTTGAATCCCATCCACCAAACAACATGCTCTTATTATCCCTAAGGCATTTATAGTAAGCATTCCGCCGAATATATTCTAATGCTGTTCTACATCTTGATCCATCAAAATACTAAAATGTATTCATATTTGCTTTAGAAGTCAGCTTTAAAAAAAAAAAAGAATATATTTCTGTTTGGTTTGTCCTGAAATCATTTGCAACACTGAATTATAAGAATGACTAACAGTGCCATAAACCATATCATTTTCTGTGTGTGTGAGGTATGGAGGCCTGCATTCACATGAGTTTGTTCTTTGCTACTAGGCTACCGTATGCTGCTTTTGCAATTTGTGTTTCAACTTCAATATTTTAATCATAGTATACCATTTGTTAAGCCCTATTACTGTTTCACATCACCGAAGCACACAAACACTACAACCTGCTTTGCATGCAAATGTGAGTTCAATAGAATAAACTTCTAGCTTCCAAGTGTAATTTCCAGTTGTTTTGTTTTTAACCAAAGATAAAACACACAAGAGCTAATAACAAGCGTTGTTTGCCGCAAAACATAAAACCACATATGAGCACAGCTTTATTCCATCAACATGAAGCACAGTGACACAGAGTAAATTATCACAGCTAATATAATCAAGCTTTTAGCCTTGTAGCTCTAAGTGCCTTTGACAAGCCCAAAATGAAAAGCTTTATTAGAAAATGTTTTGGTTAGCCTCAAGGCAAGTGAAGCAGAGGGAATCTGTGAAACTGAGCCTTACTGGCACCATCATCAATAAAACTGACAGCAGTTATGTCACAGGAGCTGGGTGCCACAACTCAAGTACTGAAAGACTGCTGGCCACAGGCTGTTAGTCAGTTCATGCATTTCATTTCTTCACACATGTAATGATCAGGGGCTTTGAAGCACTTTTTGACCTCAAAAGCACTGTTCATCTAACATTAAAAGATATTCATGTCTTATATTTGACTTTAAATATACTTATATATGTATAGTCAGTGCATGATAAATATTTCAGTTCAGGCTCAGAATGGCCTACCTGGCCAGTCTGTAGTCCAGTGGTCAACAATCCTGATGAGCCCTGGGTGGTCTGTTGTAGCCCCACATAGTTTTCCCCATTTGCACCTCCCTGATGCACTGCACTGTCTTCTTCCACCTGATCAGTTATTTGTGCTACAGGCAAAATTCATGTCCCACAGAGAACATAGGGCAGGTGGAGCATGGCACACAAAGGGAGCATAGAACAGACAGAGTATGGTACACAAACAGGGAGCATAGGACAGGCAGAGTATGGCATACACATGGAGCACACGGCAGGCAGAGTATGGCACAGACATGGAGCATAGGGCGTGGGGATGGCGGAATACAGCAGGAGACAGGGAAACCAGGACCAAGATGAAAAGTTCATACTGTGATACATACAGTGACACAATGCTGGTGCCCTTCCAGCAGTTTGTATGTTGTGTGAACAGGTGAACAACGTGGGCACTTTCAATCTGGGTCTAAGGTTTGAACAGTACACGGCTTTAGGGGTATGAACAACGGAGGTGTTACATGTTTGAACAATGCAGAGGGTAAAATCTAAATTTGATGTGTAAACAATGCAGAGGTCAGTTAATCTCAGTACTGATACCTTTCAAATCTTACACAAGGCAGTCCGACTTTCATTTGGGGGCCACACAAGGGGGGTCCGCAGACCTCTAGCTGGACACCACTTACCTAGCCCATGGTCTCTCTCTCATCTTATCTACATTAATTAAATTAAGACAAATTATTTCTTAGCCCTCTCCGAACAGATGAAATAATCTTTCAGATCAGTTTTTATTACAGGCAGTACACCTGATATCCCACTACTGTTACCTGTCCCATGGCCCCAAATTTTGTGGTCTTTCCAAAATTCCTCAACAAAATTGTACATTATTATTTTTTTATGTAATGTAAATCCTGTGCACCAGTGATCTCTCTGCAGGGTCCAGGTATATTGCTGGCTCCTTACATTGCTACATAAAAATAGCACATGTCTGTACAACCTTTAGCCGTTCAGCCATTGCTACTTTTCACTCCCCAGCCCCCTTACTATAATACAGATCTTACAGTTCACTTTTGTTGGCTTCCATATTTCCATGCTGCTTTCTTTATGAAATTGCTCTGGTAGTAAAAATTAGTACATTGTTACTTCTTTTTTTGTGAGCATTGCCCCATCTATTACTTTATTGTACACGGCACTAAAGTTGGCCTCACACTGGCCACAAGATTTAGTTCTCAGTGATCAGATCTAGCAGGGAAGGTGAAGGGTTTCTGGCATTGGACATGCCAAAGTAGATTTTGTTTTTTAATTTTTATTTACATTTTCCAATCAGATTGCTCAATCACCAGTGTAAAAAAGGAAAAGCTAAAGATCCCTTTCCAGTGCTGCGATATTATCTAAATGAAGATGATGGCAACTGAGTTTCTTAAAAAGGACATATTGGGAATGTTCTTTGTCCTATGCAAAAGTACATTAGTAGGTAACAGATGTTTTTCCTGAGGTATAACTTGCCATATTTAAAACTTTAGTGTCATCCCTCAGACTCTTGTGTCTTTCTCTTCTCTTTTTCTCTTCTTTGAGGTACAGTGTTCAATATGAGATTCAGAAAACCTCTTTCCAGTCTCTGTAGGGGCCATTGACTGTGGGGGTTGGTATCCCTCCTCTTGCGGGTCAAGGGGTTCCTTGGAAAGGAGGATATTTATTGATGGGTAATTTTTTTGAACAGTGAGACATGGAGCTGGATGTGGAACATTTGGTCCCTTCTGCTCCCATACCTCCTGCAGTGTCTTATATTCAACTTTGGTGACCTGGTGAAGACCACCTATTTTTCGTTTTAGTATTTCTACACAGGTGACAGCTTTGGTTACTCCTCTACCATAAGCACTGAAAACAATCTGCCCAGTTCCCTCTGACAACATATGGGTCGCTGCATAGCCAATGAGGTTACGGATTTTGCTGCCTTCTTTCACTCTCATTTTCACTACATCTGGGTAAAGGCTCTTGAAAGGCAAAGGCTGTCCATCATCTTCATCAACTGTCCGGACCCGGCGGAATTTCTCCATCCTGAATTTAGAGAGAGAAGTTTTTTTTTAATTTCCTCTGCCCTACATGATATAACCTAGGAAATAAAGGTTACAGAGTAAAGTTATCTTTCTGGTAAGTGAAAATCTAAGTCAGCTGGAAAATGAATGATAGATTGTGAAGACCACATCTGTGATCATTCAGCCGGCAAGAACACTGATTTTGAATGACAACCAAAAACATCATTTAACAGTCTAAAGCAAGTCTAAAGGTCCCTGTGGAGACTCATCACAGAATTTACCAAAGGGACCTGTATACTTGCAATAACAATGATTCGCTGATTGATAATGGATGAATCACTTAAGCCATTAAAAGATGCGGGTTGCCTCTTCATAATAATTGCAACAATTTGCTACATGTCATATCATAATAGCTAAATGATGTGCAGGATTTAGTTAGTATTAACTCCTTAGGCAGTATTATTTATTATTTTCAAGTGTGCTTAGGAACTATCTGGCTAAAGAAGTATTAATCCGAATAATCGGGATAGTTTCTAAAGGTCCTCAAATAGATTGCCAAGCACTAGAATTCATTAAAATGGGTTTATTATGCTCAAACAGTTCTACAGGTTACAAAGTGATTTAAAGATTTATTTAAAACTGGATTAATGTGTGGGAAATGGAAAATCATCTTAGGCAAGACTAAGTAACATCTTGGTGCCAGAAGGGATGTTTACATGAGTGTGCCATGACCCTGACATAAGCATAGAAAAAAGATTTGTTATCCCTATTTTCAATTGCCCCTATGATACACTAAGGTTTGGATGTTATTGAGTTGTTAATTCTTAAATTAAATTATACCTCAATCAAGGGTTAAAATATATCCAAATGCCAAAGTTCCCATGATATAGAGGCTATTACGCAAATTACAAAAAATGTAGGTTAGAGCTAGAAAAGGTAGTCTGTGTCACCTAAAGGAAAAATGGCAAATTACAGCTGACTGTCCCTTAGTCAGTCATGTGGTTAATTAATTCCTGAATTTCTCATGTGACTAATGATTTCCTGTGCATCCCACTGGAGGTTACTGTACACTTAATGAAGGCAGCATTGAGTAGCTGAGAGGTATGGATTCTGTATGTCCAAGTCAGATCTTGTGTAATTCATGCTAAAACCCCTCCAAATGAAAACCCAGCATCCATACACACACACCCTTCCATACTTTCAAATAAATTATATATACCCATATCTATACTAACTATACTAACTAGGACACATTTGTTGAAGGATCATTGCATCATTCACAGAATATTCACATATAGCTGGGCAGAAGTTAAACCATTATATCCTGCATAGCATTTGCAATCAGAGCAGTTTCCAGCCACCTTCCGAGGAATGCAATGAAATATAACTTCACCAAGTCTGTATGGAAATCTGTCTTGCCATGGGACAGTTTTAGGTTAGGGCAGGAGGGCTCTGGGCCTCCGACCCTTTGTTTGGATATTGCTGAAATCACATTTTACATAATAAAACATTGTTTAACTGTTTGATATTTTTTAATCATGGCCATCCCAAGGCCCTCCAGCTTTTTATAAACTGCAACTCCCAGCATCAACCTGGCATCTGAGGTTGCAGTTTATCAGTAACTGGCGGGTCACAAGTTGGACATGACTGATTACATATGTTTTTTTTCTCTTAACTTTTGGTACATACATATATCCTTGTGTTAAAAGAGATGTTATTCTACCCATATACAAATATCAAATGTAAGTTGTACATACTTACCCCTTGGCTTGGTGCACAAATGCCTCTTGATGTTTCACTGATGGGTGTCTTGCTCACCCAAATGCCTTTTTTGTTTTTATCGTTTCTTAATAGCAGATGTTTTTATTTCATTTACAGAAATCTGAAAAGTTTCAAGGTGACACAAAGGTCCAATAATGTCCACATTTCCTGGATATTGGGTAGGTGGTGGCAATTGACAAATAGTACATACTAATGATGTTCTTCTAAGTCTTATCCTTTAAGACATCAGTAGAATTTCCCTTTAGGCTAATGTGATTCCACTTTTCTTTCTAAGCAAAAGCCTTGCAGTTCCCTCTTTCCAAATTAGCTATGTTGTAATCCTTGTTCGGATATTCCACTCCTCTTTATATAGTTTTCCATTTGTTTTCTAGGTAGATCAGTTGATTTGCTAATATCTACTTAACTCTTTGTCTTTATACTGTAGGGAGATGGAGGATCATCAGAGCTGAAGTGCAAGAGCTCACTTATGTGCCTGTGCTCCCCGCACTGTGAGACAAGCCACTGTCTCTGCTGCACTTAATAAGAGACCCTCCTCCCTCCCTCTCTATCTCGCTTACTCGATGCACAAGGGGAGTGAGACAGAGATAGCAGCATCGGCATTATTACTTCAATACTAACACTTTGCTGCTAGAGAAGACTGTGGAGCGTTGCCTATAATTAGATGCCTAGTCTCCAAATGGTCTTTGGCTTCCTATATAATCATCTTGTCTCCGCTACATGGAACTGTGTCATATTTTCAGCATGCACTGTACAGTCGTATCTTGCACTTGTTCTGTTCTCACTTCATCATAACTTGTATAGGTTAGGCTTTTGCTTATTTGCAACATTTAAATATACATTCTTACAAAGATAATGTGCAGGAACATATGGCTCTTCTGAAACGTAATTGCCACGCCCTATGGCTACATAGTAGCTTATTTATAAAACTATAGTGGATCTTAGAGCAGGGTAACACTTTAGGCTGCACATAAGACACAATGGGTAATTCATTAGGCAATCTGCAAGCACTATGTGCAGTAGTGTGAGCAAAATGATCAAACATCTCATTGGTGGAACACTGAAACCTCCCAAATAAATCTGTGGCAGTACTACTCTTAATCAATCAAAAGAACATGAATGTAAAATGGTAGGCAATAAAGGAAGTGATGCCAAAATCTATTTATCTTGTGGTTTTTGTGGGACACCATAGCCAATCCTTTACATGGAATAACACAATTAAAAAAAATGTGTTCACTTAAGATACTATCCTTTTATTAAGAAAATCTCTAGGACTTTTTGCCATGTTTTGAAAGATGCTAAAGGTATAGTGGATAAAATGTCTGATTGTGGACCCTAGGCAGATACCCCTTTTTCCTATTTATTTAAGTGACCTGACTGTACTCTCCACTCTTGTGCCAGTTGTGCCTTTGATAAAGTTGATGGAGATTGCAGCACTCTTTTCGGTTTTTGTTTTGCACTTTATTAAAGAAGCTATGTGTATTGGTATAGGCGAGTGCAAATCCTTGTCTATGAATCCATTTTACAATTGTAATATGTAGCCTAAACATGGAAGTGATACATTTTATATATATTATAAGTTATTGAAAATAAAAATAACCTTTTTATGCGTCTGTCTTGGGGGTGAGTTATATATAGTCTTTTGATGAATAATGTTGCTATACATTTATTTTCTTTAACAGGGGGAATCTGGTGTACATTTTGGTTACATTTATTTACAAAGTGTTGAATTGTGTTTTCATTCTTTTGCAATGGTAAATGAACATAATGTGGGCCTACTGAACTCCTTGATATCACTGAAGGAATACCAGCAAAGTGATGGTTGGCTTAATCGAATGGTGTTTCTAGACTTTCTCCATCCTTGCTAAATAATGATTTGGGAAGAGAATATCTACAGTACCTCAGTGGGCCTATAGTAGTGGGACTACAGTAGACCTATGGTGCAGCTTGTAACCTTGCAACATGATGTATGGAAGACTTTCTCATAAACAGATCAAGTATATTGTGGTGACTTCTTCATAACAGTGCCGCACAATCCTTTTTTTCTCAACTTTCCCTGACATAGACTGTGGTCCCTTGCTCTATCACTGGCAAACTGGCCACACATTTCCTGCTCCTGTTCTCTTTTATTCATTTTTCACTATAAACTATCTCACACCTCACAGTTTAACTTATGATTCACTGCCACCTAGTGGCCAAACTAATTATACCTAACCATAACTTAACAATTCACATTTCACCCCCTTACAAGTTTATTGCATTGTCAGTAAATTCATAAAAGTCTGGGCATTTAAAACAATCCAAAATATTATCTAGTTCAAAGAGCATGCTGCATTTTCTATTCATAGCTTGTGCTTTAAAGGGTTGCCACAAGATGATGTAACCATCAACTGTGGAAGATTAGTGTTTCAGGGTGGTGCTATGTTTTCTTTTAACCAGAATTATATGTAAATTGTAGACATTGCATAATTCCCTTTCTCAATAGCCTGGCCTCATTCACACCAACACAATTCTTTCACTCAAGGAAACCTAATTCCTATGCAGCCTGCTGTATCAGCATAGCAGCCTGACACAGCCCAATGATCCTGCTTGTTCTGTCCCAACCAATTTATAATAATGTCAGAATTTCTCCATGCCTGAAAACCCGACTGCAACATGAACAACTTTTCCAGACCGGTAAAATGACGAGTAAAATGTTTTTTTCTCCATTATCTTTTTTTTCTCCATTATCAAGCTGTTCTTGGCTTCTATGGGGTGATGGGCGACACAGAGAAATACTTTCCATTATTTGACAGATTTTTAAGATCCAAAATTAGTCTGAAAATGTGCTAAACAGCTACTAGATGTTTGTCCACATTCCAGTCCTGGGCCACACATGGTATTCCCAGCCCCAATAAATACATAATGTTCTAAGCAACAGCAGTTGTGTCCAGAACATCCCTCTCTCTGGAGGGATTTTGGGCCGAGCTGGATTTTGGGCAGGGCAGTGAGAGGGTTTTGTCCTGGGCCTCCACACTTTTGAATTACACTGTATAATAATTGCTCTGCATAATGAAATTGTAAATGTAATGTGACCTCTTTGTGCTTTGTATATTCAGAAAATATATCTAGCAACTCTTGCAAAACTACGTTTAGTTTAGGAGAATTAAAGAAAAACTAAGCTTAGTTTAGATGTTAAAGGAGAACTAAAGGTTAACTAAAAAAGTAGGCTAGAATGTTGCACATTAGGTTTTGGGGTTCTGTACCAGCCCAAGGCAACCACAGCCCTTAAGCAGTAAAGATCTGTGTCTGCCCAGTAGCTCCCCATCTTCTTTTCTGCAGATTCAGTTGCTGAGTTTAGAGACAGAATGTACACATAGAATATAAATGTCACAATATAAGGCTGATTAGTAATTAAAGGAGAAGGAAAGCCGTTTACCACTTGGGGGTGCCAAATCTTAGGCAGCCCCAAATGAATGTATTTACTTACCTGAAACACTGGGCCGGTGCTCTTATCAGCAGAAAACTGCACTGGCCCAGGGTTATTCCAATGAGCACCACGAAATGATCCTCTTCCGGCTTCTTCAAATTTCCCGGGGCAGACACATGCACAGTAGAATGAAATAGCCGACTTTTTAGTTAAAGTTCGGCTTTTTTCAATCGAATGCGCATGCACAGCCGCTAGAAGAAAGAAGAAGTCGGAAGAGAAGCGCTCCGTGGTGCTCACTGGAATAACCCCAGACAGGTGCAGTTTTCTGCTGATAGGAGCACCGGCTAACACCAAAACCAGTGCAACTAGCTTTAGAATCAGCCTTGTAGCATCAGCTTATATTACAGGCCAACCTCATTTTCTGCCTGATAAATTGCAACGACACCTAAGCTTAGATTCTCAACAACCTCAACTAAGTTGTAATGGATAAACTCTACAATGAAAGAGCAGTTTATTTAGAAACCATTAAGATGACTTGTGATGAATTAACAGACAAGAGATAAACATGAGAAAGGGAAAAGGCATGTGAAAATCTTTTTTGTCATTTTTTTGTCTTAAGGCTTGTATAAATGTTTTTTTTTTATGCATTTGACATGTGTTGGAGACATGTTTGAGTTCACCTAAATGCATTAGCTAATTGATTCCATTATATTCTGCCTAGTTGTAGCATTCAGAGATGCGTTTTACTTCATCCCTTTTTTTGGACCAAATGTGAGTATAGTGGCTTTAGGGAATTATATATTATCTCTGTTCTATTTTATAGACAGTATAATATAAATATAATGGACTTGCACCAAGGTTACATCTAATCTATTAAACTGTAATTTATATCCGTGCAATTCACATAAAAGCAAAGGGAATCTTAAGAACTAGGATTCTAATTTTGTCTTTCTTTATGTCTGAAAAATAATTGCTAAATCAGGGAAAAACACCCCCTAACAAAGTAAAAAATAAAATTGACTGGATATTTAATTATTTCCCTCTCTTTTTCTACTCTATCAATTTCAGACATGTAAAACAGTTTATAGCTATATCAATTCACAATTACACTACTATTCCATATATAGAAAATAATGTGACTATAATGTATGATGGAAGAATGGAAGAGAGGTGAGGTGAGCATTGAAAAAACAAGATTTAGCAAAAAGCAAAGAAAGATAGATGTAAAGAAGAAAAGTGCATGTGGTTATGGGTAAATTACTGTCAGCTATGGGGGACTAGGCCCTGCAGTCAGTCAGTGTGTTCATAGGGTAGGGATAGCAAGACTTAGACAGCAAAGAAACAAAGTTTTACATCCATAAAAATGAGATGGAAATTCCATGTGTCAGATACTTGAGAAGATCTTGACATCGTGGTGACATCATTCTTTTAGAAATTATTGTGTTCCAGCCTTATGATACCTGAACCTCTTCTGCTGTTGATTGTACTTCTACTTGGTTTTTGAAAAACATTGATTTTATATACAGGTCTATAAAAAAACTGGTTATCAATAAATGTATCAGTCAATACAATGGCTAGTAAAAATGTAACTGAAACCCCTAAGATTGTTTATATTAGGCTTGTCGCATCCATCAGAAAAAAACATTCTGTGTCACTGCCAAGCCGTAATCCTGTTTGTTGGGAGTACAGACAGCTAGCAGGCATCTTGTTATCTTCATAGCCATCTGAAATCTCTGCACTGCACTGAGGAAATTTATAGAGCGATGGAACATCAATTTATCTCTTGCTTTTATCTTCACATTGCTGTCCATTTGTTGAAGCATGTTTGTTGTTGCTGTGTGCTACTGTTTTGAGCTTTTTATAACAGTTCCTGATCCTTTGAGATAGTGCTTATTGCTCAACTAAAAATCATTACTTGCTTTTGGTAATTTCTTTTCAACCACAACAGATACAGAAGGGCTAATTTACGTAGAGACGTGCAAGTTTAGTATGCTGTTCATTAAATATACTTGCTTTTAAAGACACTCCTTACACTTCTGCATTTTTGCACTGAGCACCCCCTCATTTGTTATGAAGAATTGTGTGCAAATATGGCTGTTGATGCATGGGAACCCTTTAGCTACCACCTCCTTGAACTAACAGTAGTGTTAATTGTTATGTTTTGGGTAGCCGAGGGTGAGGAGAGTATAACAGTGCTTTATTAGCAGAGTCATGCAGGCATTACACAACAGTAAGTTTTCACTTTCACTTTTAAGCTACCAGGAAGTATGCACAGTATGTATGTATGTATGAGTATGAGCACAGTGACATCTACAGGCCATTTGTGGTCCGTTGTCTGATATTAACTCCTTTGGATTACCTTCTCTGCTGAAGACTGTAGACAGAAATGTCATCACTGTAGCTGATGTTATATGAGAAACAAATGCAATTTCTGTCCATTTACTGTAATAGTCTATCAAGGTTATAGCAAATCTTCAGTCTATAGGAACATCTGTAAAAGGACCGACAATATCAATAGCAAGTTTTTCCCATGCTGAATCAGGGAATGATACTGGTTTTACATCTGGTCTCAACTTAACTTTGTGTACAAAGTTCTTTGCACAAGTGAGGTGTTGCTTTGTGGTGAAATTTTAGACACTGACTGTGTGGCAGGCACTGGTGCTGTAGTAATGAGACCATCAACTAATTGTAGGTTTAATGCAGCAAAAAGATCCCTTCCAAGTATAGCAGTACCCTTATTCACAATGTAAAAGTCACATTTTGCAGTATTTGATTCAAATTGTACAGTCACTGGCAAGCAACCAAGCACAGGGATTGGATCCTTTAAGTAACTGACCAGTTTCAGGCAGGTGCAACAAGTGGATATTTTGCAAAGTATTTCCAGAAAATATCCTTTGGTAGCATAGAAACAGCTGAACCTGTATCACGGATCAGGTTAATGGAGTGTCCCTTGTCAGCAGAAGCAGTACCGACACTGACAGTGTATATAAACTTGTCTGGAATAAATGAACCAGCTTTATCCACACTTAATACTGTAACATTTGTAGTAGTGACTTCATGAACATCATTAGCAGAACTACGGCAGATCTTAGCAAAATGTCAGACTTTTGTGCATTTGCGGCACCGTTTAGCTTCTGCAGGACATGTAACATAATTTGCAGTGTGTTGTGTTGAACCACAGCGAAAGCAGCATTTTCTATTTGTATTTGCTGTATGGTTTTGCAGTGTAGCTGAATGCCTTTCATTAGCACTGTATTTTGCCTGTGACTGTGCATTATTAGGCCACAGTGCTGAATTCACAGTCTGTACATTCCCAGCAGTTCCCTGACTCAGAGTTTTACCCTCTGCCACTGCTGTTTCAATTTGGCTAGCAACTGTTATAGCCTTTGCAAGGGTTAAATCCTGCTCTAGGAGCAGTCTCTCTCTAATGCGAGGTGAGTTTGTTTTTTCCACTGTTTGGTTTCTTAGCATTCCATCTGTTAGAGTCCCAAACTCACAGGTAACAACCAACTCTCTCAAAGCTGCTACAAATTGTTCTGTGGATTCGCTATTACGTTGTCCACGTTGGTGGAATTTATATCTTTCAGCAACCACATTTACTCTTGGCACAAAAAAGTTCTTTATAGCAGTGAGAGCAGTTTCATAACAGTATCATCAGGTAATGGTAATGTATAGAATATACGCTGTCCCTCTGCTCCCAGGCAATGAATAAGTAAAGCACGCTTTCTAGCAGCAGAAATCTCCCATTGGTCAGCAGCAGTAATGTAGTTTTCAAACATACGGATTCAAGTATGGTAGGCTCACCAGGGTTTGGAAGAAAAGGTACAGGCTGCTGCAGAGCTATAAGAGCCATCCTTGTCGCCATTTGTTATGTTTTGGGTAGTCGAGGATGAGGAGAGTATAACAGTGCTTTATTAGCAGAGTCATGTAGGCATTACACAACAGTAAGCTTTCACTTTTAAGCTACCAGGAAGTATGCACAGTATAAGTATGAGCACAGTGACATCTACAGGCCATTTGCATAAACACCACATTAATTCCTGGGTTCCCACAGCAGACTGCAACAATAGGCAAAACTGACTTGTGCCCAACAAATCATATGCCAAATCCATTTTAAAGCTGAACGCCAGAAGAGACACAATTATTACAAAATTGTTGACAGCAACATGTGCCCAATAAATGAACAGCAAATGTGTTAGTTTTGACTTATTGTACACAATTGTGTTGAATGGTTGAATGCTGCACTCTGGCAACAATGACACTGGAATTGTGAGGGAAAACGCTACATAGGCCCAGTACATTTAGAACATACAAGTATTTTTAAAGGACTTGTAACGACTACATTTTCCTACTATATACGTTGGGCACATCTCCCCCACCCAAGTGGCATCATTTGTACTACATATATCCCCAACGTTTGCCAGCTGCATCACACTTTCCTAAAAAGAATAGCAGCTTCCACCTGGCGGTGGAAAAAAGATTGTTATGTCTGGGTGACACTTCCCATTTAAGGATTTAAAAAGTGAAGGTATTGTAGTTATTAAAAGGGGGAAAGCTGATGTCTTTAAAAGAGCTGTAGACATAGCAAACATTTTACACTGCAAACACATAGTTGACCAGATTTTGATTTAGCTTTAAATATCTTGTTTATTCAAGGGACACATTGAAAATGTGAAAAAGAGAAAAAAAAATGTCAAAAACAGAAAAAAAGAGTATTTACCATGGTATGGGCTGAAAAAGTGCAATTTCACATTGTCAGTAAACCAGCTGGGAAAATACCAAGAGAGAGAGAAGATTATATTGGAATCATACTGCCAGGTGCCAACTTGATGGTGTGATATGTTTAAACATATCCAGGAAATCCAGGAAGCAATATACTGATAATCAGGACAAGTTTATTAGGGCTCACAAAGACACACTCATTACAACAATATTACTGCCTGGGTCTCATTCATTTATGATCAGTAAAATCCAAACCTGGATGCGCATTATGTTATAAAGAATTCCTAATTTACGTGTGAAGCACAACATTATATACAACTATACCTATGCATTCTGCTTCATAGAGAAACTGTTGTCAACTACAGACATGGACATAGAAATTAAAATATAAATCAGGCAACCAATCATATTTTTGCTATCAGTGTTCGTCCTTCAGCTGGCTGAACAAAGCTAATCTCTGATTAGTTGCAAATTCACCCATTGTTGGCAAAGGAGCATAGTAGGAATGTTAAGTGCACCTCACATAGAAAGGCCTGCACATTAGTGTAGCAGCACCATGTGCAGAAAGTGTTGAATTCTAAAAACCGCTGGGAAGTCATTTAAGTCCTCTTGCACTACATAGTTCCACCTCATGTTTAAGGCAAGAAATATAGATACCTACTAGATAATTAAGACTACTGCCATTCTTCCTTCACATATGCTTTTTGTCTCACTGGTTCAGCTTGAGAACAGTACAGGATGCTCCATGGGTGGAAACCTAATTTCAATAAATACATGCACTACAGCTGAATAGCAATTTTGGTGAAACTACACAATCATGATTTCCACCCCTCTCTACAGTGAGAAGCAGCTAAGATGTGGCAGAACCCTTCTGCGGACATGCACATCTATTGTACTTTGATTTATAGAACAGGTGTCGCATTCCCCTAGCCTGCCCATCCCTTGGAGTTTTTGTACTTTTGTTGGTTTAAGCCACCCTTGGAGGTCCAGCATTTGATCAGAGCCCAACGTGGCTCATGACAAGGTTACATATATATGAAAACATTCTAGGTACTCTTCCTAAGAGTATGAAGGACAGTAAATAAGTGGTTATGTTAAATATTACCCTAAGGGACCTTTTGAATGATCTTCAATTTACTTTTAAGATACAACAGACATTATCCCCACATCTCATCCCAACTGGCTTTCAAGCTGGCTCCACTAGCCACTGTTCTAGGCCCCCTGGGGTGGGCAACCCACCAGTTTGGGAACCATTGCTTTATGGTATAGAAGTAGATTGCCAATGTAGTGCTTTAAAAGTTGAATATTCAACTATCAAGGGCAAATATGCCCTTTTTTGGTCTATCTTAGTCACATGCATTGATGATGAATTTCATGACATGTCTTTATTTTTAATCTCAGCTGTAAAAACGTTTTAAGGCATTTGCAGGGTTCATAAGAAGATGTGTCTGTGTGGGGTTTACTGAAAGAATGTAACAATGCAGTGTTGGCTTGCTGAGCATTGCTCTCTGCTAAAGAAGCTTGCATGCATTTTCTCTGGCATTGCAGAATGAATTTCTGCAAATGTTTCTCTATTGCGGAGTCCCTGGTGATTATGCTTGCATTAATAGTGCCCCAGGCACAACAGATGTACATAACAACAGCTGCTATGAATTCACTTGGAAAAAAGACAGCAAACCAAAGCTAAACAAACCCTGCAGGGTTAGAAAGGAAAAGAAAAGACCAATTCATTTATTTATGTAAGCAACCTCTTACATTGCATGTCATTCTTTGATGCAACCAGTGGGGCATATGTAACAAGAGTGCTACATTAGGTTCAAATAGCTTCACAGTCTGCACGAATCAGTTATAATACTGATATAGCACAGGCATTGTTTTATTGCTTTGCTACATAGGCCCCAGTGTGCTTTCTTTCTAAAAGCAATTATAGGCAGATTTTACTATCGAGGGCATATTTGACCTTTTGATACTCCATCCAATATCAAGAATGTTGCAACAGGGATGCAGTCTGCAAAATGCTGCAGAGGCAAGAAAATGCTTTATAACTTCTGGCCATAGTGATTACTTTTAACATCTACAGAGCAAAATGCAAAGTGTATGCATTTTTTTATAAAGTCTTAAAGTGGACCTGTCACCCAGACACAAAAATCTGTATAATAAAAGTCCTTCCCAAATTAAACATGAAACCCAATTTCTATTTTTTATTAAAGCATTCATAGCTGCTGTAAGCTCATTTAAAAATCTCAGATGTCAATCAAATATTGTCTGCCCTTCCTCTATGCCATGGGCATAGAGGCGGGGCAGACAATTACTTTCACTTTCCATTCAGCACTTCCTAGATGTCACAGCTCTCCCCGCATTCCCCCTTTCTCTTTACCATTTAATTGTGTAGCCAGGGCATTGGAATGGACATCGGGTCCCCCATTCTGGTGCACAAACAAGATTCTGAGATGATGCAAGGCTTTCCTTAAAAACAGTGTCCACAAATGGCTGTTGTCTGCTTGCTATAATTATGAATTCCCAGACTGAAGGAAACAAGATTCAAATAATTTATACAGTGTAATAAAAGTTCATTTTGCTTCACTAATGTGATAAAATAGGATTTTGAATAATTTTTTTGGGTGACGGGTCCCCTTTAAATGGGCATTTAAGAGCAGAGTGTAATATGTAAAAGATTTTCAGAATTGTTACTGTTGCATGCCATTAAAACAGCATTAATGTGTAATTCTTCTGAGTGTGTTGATGCAAACTCTGGAATTACTGCCACCCTAAACTAGTAGTGTAACTACCATACATGGGCCTGGACCATGGGAGTTTTCTGGTAGTCCGCGTTACTAGTGCCTTAAAGAAGAACTAAACCCCCCTAGTAACAACATCCCTCCTTAACTGACTTCCATCATCCCCTCACCGCTCTCCCCCCCGCACTGTGTATTAGACAGAAAGGTTCCCCTGAAAAAAAAACCTGGGTTACTAGGGGGGGGGGTTAATTCTTCTTTAAAGTCACCACCCCCACAAACAAGCTAGTGGGAGATGACTGACCATAGCTGAAGAGTGCAGGGTCGGGGTGCACTCAGCTAAGGATGCGTGCCAGGACCCCTGAAGATTTTTTAATAAGCGATTAAAATAGTTAACTAAGGTATTAGTATAACAGAAGCACAACTGATCTGGCCAAAATGGCTAAAAATAAACAAAACACACAAATAAAGACTCTCTGGCAAGCAGTGCACCATTGTGCTCAATAGTTGGGAAATTAAATTTCTTATTTACATATAGGTGTGAAGAGATAAGGTGCCAAAACTGAAGAGTGTGGCATTTTGATTTATGGAACAAAGCATCTGATAACCATTGACAAAACTAATTTAGAATGCAGTGTCATTCTTTGATTAAATTCATGTTTGCAGGGGTCTTTAGTTTTCCTTCTACAATTCCTCCTTTGCAATGCAATCTCAACTTTCCTTTCTGTTCCCCCCATCTTCCTTCTCTACATCTGATCCTGAGCCCCTCTCCTTCTTATCCATATTCTTACAATCTTATTTAATTCTCACTCACTCCACCCCCTCCACTTGCCTCGCATGCTCTTGCTTTCAGCAGTTGTGCTTGTAATGGATTTCATTATTAGCATCTCTATTGCTAATTACCATCCAGAGCTATTCGTTAAGCTGTCAGTTTCTTTGCTCCAGGACAGCAGACGTTGCTGTCAGAAAGTGCTTAACCACTTCACCACACTGTAATTGCTTTTTTTAAGAGCAGCAGTTTCTTACTATTTAATTGCTAAAACAATCTCTGTAGTAAAAAAACGTGTTTGATTAATTTCTCTGTAAAATGACATCTTTAAAATAGGCTTTCCTTAAAGCTAGTGGCAAATTAAATGCCTTGGGCAAATTGGTCATTGACTCTTTGGGACCCACACTGTTCTCCAACATGTAAAAGCACCCACTCAATCAAAAATAGTTAGCCCTGGCATGTAGTAAGGCAAAGGTAGCCATAGTTTTCTAGAAAAAATACAGGCTTTCCCTAAAATTTGCAAGCATAATTTTTACTGGCTAGGCTGGTAAAATATCAGCTAAGTGGCAACTACGTGGTGGCAGGTGGCACGTGGTAAGAGTTCCATTTGATGTTGAAGTGCAATTCCCAGCTTTGTTGCAATAGCTGCTTTAAACTTTATGTGGCCTGTGTTCATGATGGGACGTTTCAGAGCAGCACTATAAAGCAAGTATTCATCATGACTCCCTGCAGATTCTTAAAGGTAGTGCACTTTCTCCAGTGGCATTCCCATTACAACAGTTATAGAAAAACTGGAACAGCACCACATTTATTTATCCAATTAAAGTGGACCTGTCACCCAGACACAAAAATCTGTATAATAAAAGTCTATTTCAAATTAAACATGAAATCAAATTTCTATTTTTAATTAAAGCATTCATAGCTGTTGTAAGCTAATTTAAAAATCTCAGCTGTCAATCAAATATTGTCTGCCCCTCCTCTATGCCATGGGCATAGAGGCGGAGCAGACAATTACTTTCACTTTCCATTCAGCACTTCCTAGATGTCACTGCTCTCCCAATATTTCCTTGTTCTTTTAACCATTTAATTGTGTTGCCAGTGCATGGGGATGGACATAGGGTCCCCCATTCTGGTGCACAAACAAGATTCTGAGATGATCCAAGGCTTGTCTTAATAACAGTGTCCACAAAATGGCTCCTGCCTGCTTGCTGTAATTATGAATTCCCAGACTGAAGGAAACAAAATTCAAACAATTTAAATAGTGTAATTAAGGTTCATTTTGGTCCCCTTTAAATGCATTTATTCTATATCTAGAGCATTGCAGCATCATTTTAGGCCTAATCTGGCCTTTTATCAAGCTATAGCTATGGCATTTGGTTCCCATGCTAGTTGTGTAACTATACCATGGACCGTGGAAAAAAGATTATATAACATAACTGCTGAAATGTGGAAAAGAAACTCACCTATATTAAAACCATACAAGCCCTTAAAAAACAGAATGTTCATTACCAGTTATTTTGTTCCTTTAGAGCTGTGATCCCCAATCAGTGGCTTGTGAGCAACATTGCTCACCAACCCCTTGTTGAATTCCTGGCTTGGAGGTACGTTTTGGTTCCATACAAAATGGGTGTACTGCCAAATAGAGCCTTCTGTAGGCTGCCAGTCCACAAAGGAGCTACCAAATGGCCAATCACAGCACCACCCATGAACATTTTTAATGCTTGTGTTGCTCCTCAACTCTTTTTACATCTGAATGTTGTTCATGGGTAAAAAAAAGTTTGGAGACCTCTGCTTTAGAGTCTGTGCTTTCTATGGCTGAATCTTAACTGGGGAATGCAAATTCCAGCCTGCTGATTTGTCCTCCTTATCTGTAACCTGCCCCTTTGTCCCATACATAAGTAAATGGATTTCCAGCTTGGTCAACAAAGGTCATGTGTCAGTACCCAATATATGCCATGTAGGGTGAATGCTATGGACAGTTGCTGAGCTTTCAATATTCTATATGGACTAGAACTAGAGGTATTACTAAAACTAGAGAATAACAAATAATTGATGTACAAACCATGTATTTTGGGCTTCTTTATCACCCCAAAGCTACCACAGCTCTTTTGGAGTATATAGATATGTGCATAAAAGATGGCCCCAGTAGTTCCACATACTCTTTACTGCTGAGTCACAGCACATGTACCAGGCTGACCTCACAACATATGGTATATATACAATACAATATCAATATTATTGATTTATAATCTATTTTATAGAATGAGCTTCTATGACAGATTTAACCTCATTGGTAATGTTTTGATGATTTCCCCTAAGCTTAGCCTCTCAACAGCAGCCCTAACCACACTGAGAGTGTGCACTGTTACTGACACTTAAAAGATTGTTTTACAAGATGAGAAGCTGAGGAGCTGCTGGGGACAAATTTGAAGACATAGATCATTAGGCTGCTGAATCTCTGGGCTTTTATAGTAAGTATAGTGCATAAACCACAGCAATAAAGGGGTTGAGTTGTATTATTTATTATATTTTTAAAGAGGTCTTCCGTAATAAACTACTGCAATTTAAGTGGTCTTAAAGTTATTTGTAAATATAATGCTACTGACTTATTCCATTCTCTGCACTACTGGCTCTGACTCCTGGCTCAAATTGTTGTAAGCCAGTTGTAGAAGAACTGGCTCCTGTTACAGTGTTTTAAAGGAGAAGGAAAGCTAAGGAGAAATTTTATTGCCAATAGATTAGCTGCATTATTGCAAGCTAGAATGCTATATTTATTCTGTAGAATGTTTTACCATACCATAGTAAAAAGCTCTAAAAGATCTCTGTTTGTTTAGGATAGCTGCTGCAGTATTAGCTTGGTGTGACATCACTTCCTGCCTGAGTCCCTCCCTGCTCACTCTGGGCTCAGATTACAGTAGAGAAGGGGGAGGGGGAGAGGAGCAAACTGAGCATGTTCACCCCGGGGCAAGGAGGTTTAAGCTGAAGGCAGGAAGTCTGATACAGAAGCCCATGAGTACACAATAGAAGGAAAGAAATGCAGTGTTTCTTTTGACAGGGGACTCAGAGCAGCTCTACTTTGAGGGTTTACTGGTATATTTTGATGGAACTTTCTGATAAGGCTTACTTAGTTTTAACCTTTCCTTCTCCTTTAAGAGTCAGACTCAGAAAGGGGTAAATAAATGCAATTACATGTATAAATAACTTTAAAATGATTGAAAACGTAATGTATGTTTACTACGAAGTTGATTAGAATTACATTTTTTTCATTATGCAAAAAAATTGTTTGGGTGGATGTTCATAAAAAATTTGTAAAAATCTTATTTTTAAATCCTATATTACTCCTCTATAAAACATTCTATAAATATTTTATTTCAAGATTCCTCATGTTATAAAGTAGTAGCAAGCTTATCACTTTGGGGATGCCAATTCTCATTTGTACTTTATATATTATTCTTGTTATCAGGATTTATCATGACTCTAAATATTTAATACAGACCTTTATGTAATGACTATTTAAAAATGTACTGTATGTACACATAATATTACTTTTTTTGTCCTTGTTTCTCATGTAATCAAGTTAAGGAAATTTGATTTCACCATTCTAGCCATATGTTGGGTTGAAAAAAGACCAAAATCCATCAAGTTCAACCCCTCCAAATGAAACCCAGTGCACACACATTAATAAAGACTCTCTCTATCATTTAGATATATAAACTGTACATACCAATATCTATACTAACTAATTGTAGATCTTAAGATCACAAAGGTCTTGGATATTATCTTTGTTCAAGAAATCATCCAAGTCACTCTTAAAGAATTAGAATCTACCATCACAACATCATAAGGCAGAGCATTCCACATCCTCACTGCCCTTTCTGTGAAGAGCCACCTAAGCTGCTTCAAATTAAATTTCAGTTCCTCAAGTCTAAAGGGATGGCTCCTAGTTCTTTGATCTTTTCTACAGAAAAAATATCTCCACTATCTGTCTATAATGTCCTCTTGCAAGCATGTTTTCTCTACAGAAAACAACTCCAACTTTGCAACTTTTGCCTACCCTCTTAGTTTTAAATCCTCCATCCTTTTTAACAGTTTAGTTATATATCTCTGCACTCTCTCCAGCTCATTAATCTCCTTCTAAAGGACTGGAGCCCAAAAGTAAGGGCTTACTAGGGAGGCACATTTATTTCATCCCTCAATATCAAACTAACTGGCCTATAATTTCCAGGCTGAGAATGGGATCCATATAAACAATTTGCCAATTTCTTGGCACCATGCCAGACCTTAAGGAATCCTGAAAAATCAAGTAAAGTGGTTTGGCAATCATTGAGCTAAGCTTGTACCCTGGGGTAAATACCATCCAGTCCTGGACCTTTGTTTACCTTTACATGTTACATGAAAATTCAGTTCAACAATAGCCTCTTATTTTTTGATCTTTTCTTTATCTATCTATTTGTTTACCTTTATATGTTGTAGTGTCTTTTGAATTTTCTCTCATGCATCAATAGTTATATTATTAGAACTGGATCTATGAAAATGGAAACCTTCATCAGGTCCTCAGTTGTGTAGACAGATGAAAAACAACAGTTCAGAATCTCAGCTTTTTCCCTGCTCTCATCAAACACCTCTGATAATAAGGGCAATGTTCTGTATTGCTTAATTTTTTTTTACTATTTGCAGATATTTTTACATGTTTTATTGGCCTCATTGTACCTGATAAAAGTTGCAGTGGTCTCAACCAACTTGAATGCCTTTAAAGCAAGAGGTATTTTGATTCTTTTAAAGAATAGTGCATGTTGGTTTTCCATTCTGCATCCAAAAAAAGCTGTTGTGCATGGTCTCTGGTTTGAATAGAGGAGACTGGGTTTCATAATGTCATTCCAAATGTCCTGGTTTCTCAGTCAGATAGCTGCTGGCCAGTGCAATAATGAACATTTTTGCCGTCTGCACTTTTTCCAGCTTGGCCACACATATGCAGTTGTCCTTTCATGTACTTTCATGATTGAGAGGGCCAAGAACCACAATTCCACCACTTAAACTTGCTGTTTATTCATGTACAGAATAAATGAAGCACTTTGTATTGGCAAATGTTTATCAGAAGTGTGCTAAGATCTTTTCTTTTCAGTATCTCTTCAAGAATTCTGACAACAAATGTTTCTGTACCAGTTCTTTGTTTGAAAATTATTTACATTGACACTGATCAGAAAACACACAGCACAGGAATGTATCAGTGCCACAACCAGAGAGGTGAGGCTGGGCTGTTCACCAAGACTTTGCACAGCGCTTGTGTATGGTGGGAAACATATGCTATATCTATGCAATGAGATAAACAGATACTACATGTTAGCTGGGGTTTCAGTGCCTTATTACAATCATTGAAGGGCTGTGAAGGTCCTGGATTGGGAGTATTATTTGCAGTGTAGTACAAATTATTATTATTTTTGGTTTATAAAGTATATAAAGTCAGAATTCTTCTCCATTTGTCCTTACATTTGACTACTTCCGATTGCCTTCTCTCGCTTACAAAATTAGACTGGACAGTATTATTACTATAAACAGTTGCTATAAACAACTTGCTGTCTCTGCTGCACTGGTGTATTGTAAAGATAGTGAATTCACAAAAACCACATCCTAACAACCATGCAGCGTGATACCTTCAATTCTGTAAACTGTAATGTGGTACTTGTCTTGAGTTTCATCACAGCCTTTGCAGTAGAGCCACTGGTTGTGATGATATGCCCATCCACCAATGTAAAATCCTGCTATCTTGGAGAAACTGCAGAACATGTATAACAGTTTAGAATAATTATGAAACTGAAATCCTTCACACTGGCTGTTCTGGCCACTGATTAAATGTAAACTGGATAAAGTTTAGTCAGGTCCGCCATCAAGGGGGCAGAAAAGGAATTACCAATCTGGGATTTATTTTTGTTTTTGAACAAGTACCACAGTCTAAGCACTGAATGAATTGTGGAATATTCTACCAATATAAGCTCATTTCAAATAATTATGGTTGACAAGGTAGTTTTTTAATTCTGTGATTCTTGGCATATCACAGCCACTTACACTCATAATTAATTGGGATACTGGACAATTATCAAATTGTATAATACTGGATAATAGCACCCTTCCTTCTTACTGAGAATGTAAATACCCAGTTGATATTTGAATGCTCTTATGTAGGTCAGGTTTGGTAGGCTAGTTCTCTTTAATCAGCTTCTCTTAAATCCCTTACAGCCTTCTGTCTGCACTCAAATGACGTCACTTCTTTGTTACTATGATATCACTTCTGTTTTCAGGGCAGGAAGTAGCTGCTATAGTTCATGTACCGCATCAGGTCTACCAAATTATACTAATGTAGGCTTCAATTTTATGTAACTATTTTGAATCTAAATATAGATATATTTATACATGCAATGTATTTTGGGGTTTTTTTCAGTTTTTTTTGAAAAAGGATTTTATATTAAGCCAACTTCCTTGTAACCAGTGTGAGTGGAGCTTATCATTAAAGGGGTCAACTTGAAAGAGGTATTGCCTGTTTGTTGCCCTGAGAATAAGAGACTGTTGGTTTAGCAATGTTATGTATTATGTTTAAATACAAAGTCCTCAGTAAAGCATGTTCTCTGATTAAAAAAAGAACATGTAAATATAACATGGCTAATATATTATTATAACTGTAAAAGAAAAAAGGAGAAACGCATGACTGATTTTAGCAATAAAAAAGTAATTTATTGTAAAATTACATTTAAAGTACAAAAAAGTTTTCTTAATTCCAATGCTGGTATATAATAATTGCAGAAACACATTGCAACTCTCAATTCCTATTAATTTGTTTTTCATAAATACATGATTTTTACATTTCTAACTGATTGTTCTGATCATTTCAGCATTGTGCAGACTATGCTTCTATTTTTGCTAGTAATTAGTGATGAGGCAATAATTGGAATGCAGTTTTTTGCAAAAATCAGTAGACATACCTTACAGTATTTTGTTATACTCTATATGTAAACACACATTCATAATCCTGTTTGGGTTCCAAAAGGGGCTGTCTCCCTGAACTACTTCAGCTTAGGTGAAAGTCTCCTTCGTGCTAAGAAAATCTTGCTCTGTCTTAAGGTGGCCATAGACGCACAGATAATATCATACAAAACTAATTTTCATACGATATTCGATGCATGTATGGTTGGAAAAGAGGCAGGCCGATATCGACAGAAGACTTAGATATCGGTCGGCTCATCGATCTGGCTAGACAGAAAATTTTGATCGGGTGCCTTTGAAGGCACCCAAACATCGGCCATTGTTGATGAATCGTCAGATAAGGTAGAATTCTATTGTTTCTACCTGCATATCTGACAATTCAGCTCTACGCGTGTGTATTGAAACAAATGTTCTTTCTTGGAAAGATCTTTTCCAAGAAAGATCATAATTGTTATGTCTATGGCCACCTTTAATCTGTCTGCTGCTCACTATGAAACAAGTGATGTTGCTATAAACTGGAAGTGACATAATCAGTAGACAAAGGAAATTAATAAAAACAGAAAAAAGGAGCAAATGATTTAAATTTGCTTATAATGAGACATGCGTCCCACTGACCCACCAATCCGCACCTCTACTCACATCCGCAAGTCCTACCCACAGTACGAAACGACATGCCCATTGGTACATGACCTGAAACATGACTCTACTACAAGCTCATGGAACCACTCATTTTCATTGTTGTCATATAACCTTTTTGCTTTCCATTATGTAAAAAATAATAATCTGGCAGGAAATGTATTTTAAAAAGTTACAAATTATAAAACTTTGTTACCAGAACACATTATGGTAATGGATCAGTGAATGATATTAAACCAAATGCTGATAATGTCTTCCAGGAAACAAATGGTGAGGATCTCTTTAACACTTTACAGTGCAATTTTTAAAAAGAAGGAGGGACTAGAAAGTTAACAGGGAGTTGTGTGGGCACCGGGCAGGATTTAACTTAAACTTCATTAGGTTGCAGTGAAAGACAGCAAAGTTGTTTTTGGGTTGTAGTGTATAACCAATGGCATAAGGGGGCCAGACGCAGAAGCAGTGGCCCGTGGAACAGAAGGTTTGCTTCCTCTATAGCTAATAAAAAAACCCTCCTCCCCAGCTGCTCTTTTACCTGCAGCGAGGAAGGGGGATGCAAACAGGGCAGTGGCAGGATGTGGGTGGGTGGAAGGAGGGATGGGAAGTGGGTGAGAGGATGGAGATTGGAGTGTTCCGGGCTCCTCTGAAGATTTTTTGGGGGGCCCTGCAGTCTAGTTACGTCTTTGTATTAAACTTCTTATTTATGTTCCACTTGTACTGCAGATATTAAGAGATGAATGTATGCATATATTTTTATGCAGGTTTTCATTGACTTCTATAAAGTTTTTTTTCATCTTCCTGTCTTGTACAGTGCCTTGTACCCTTGGAGGCCTACAGTATTTATTAAAGGTAGAATTTTTGTGGTTTTTGAAACCACAACTACTAAACTCACTTTCTCTAAAACCAGGACTGTCATGAAATTTATTAAAAGATCCGAATAAAAAAATTTACAAACAGAAAATTACGCCGAACAATTCCCTGAGATCACGATAATTCCTCATGAAAAAAAATCCAAAAACCTCTAAATTGATTTAAAATGATCCAATAGGATTGGGGCAGCTCCCATTGACTTTTATAGGACCTCAACAAAGTTTTGTATTAGATGTTTTTGTGGTTTTTACACTTCATAAATCTCTTAGAGATTTTTTTAAAAAAGATAGGAAAAACACAAATCCATGGGAGAAAATAGAAAATGTGATTGTTAGTAAATGGGCCCCTTAGTGTAACTTTCACCCATTCCTGAGATTAATGTCACAACAGAATAGAAAGTGCAGTTGGCTTAAATCGTCAATAGTAGGACCAAAAGTGAAATATTTTAAAAGCAGTTGAAAAGGAGAGTGGAAATGATTACTAAGTATAATTACATAAACAAAATCTAATAACTAGTGTTTCTTTAGGGCTTTAGTTCTCTTTATTAGGTTCAGATTTCACTGAGCCCATTTTTCTTCCCAGACACAGTTAAGCCTTTCTCACTGAGTTCTATGCAGTAGCCAACAGGTAAATTATTCAGTGATAGAGAATTTTGGAGAAGATGCACTTCTGTTACCATCTGCCACTTCCTTCATGGAAGACACGCTATATATTTTGGCTCTCTATCCTTCAAGCATGTGTTGTTCTTTTTTACAAGTATATTGGTAATAAATTATTTGTCTCCTAAAAGTGTCATAAACGCATGCAACTAAGAAATTTGAGTTTGTTTAAGGCAAAATGTTTGAACATGTTTTATAATTGATATTTTATTTCTTTGAATTAAATTTTGTTTATTAAATCTTTTGCCTTTTGTCCCCATCTTGTGCTGCAATAATTTTGCCTCTAGCTTTGTAAAGTCTATAATCTCTTCCTGGAAATGTATCAACATCTGTTTTGTTTAGACTACAGCAGTCTCCAACTAAGCAGTCTTCCACACTAGCACATCTCTCCCCTGCAATCAGGCTTAAACTCTGCTGCTAGAATCCTCTTACTCTCCAAGAGGGACCTGTTCATCACCTGGTAAAATCCCTAGCATGGCTGCCTGTTTAGCATACAAAATCCTTCTAACACCTAAACCCTTCACTCCTTTGCTAATCACTACATTTCTTCACTTGTCTCATGTATGTATCTGGCCATCTCTTCCGCTCTCCTCAGAGCCACTGTCTTTTTACACCATCCACACCCACTGCTATATCTCATCTAAAACCTTTGTACCTTTACGGCTCCTTACCTTTGGCATTCTAAGTCTGAATCCTTTGAAGGGAACACACACACTTAATAAGATCCTACCTTTTGGAGCACTAGAAAATATCTTATCTGGTCAGTGTCAGTGCCCAAACCTTGTACAGTATGTTATCCACCCACTTAGATTGTAAGGGACCTCCTTCGTACTGTGTCTTTTAACACATGGTGCTTAATCTCTATATACTTATAATTATTTATTACAATGATTCTTACTTATTTAGTATTTATTATTGTGCTTATCCTGTCAGTGTGTAATTGTCTACTCTGGAAAATTGTACAGAGCTTCATATTCATGTAGTACTTTATAAATAAAGTAAAGTAGAGATGCACTGAATCCAGGATTCTGTTTGGGATTAGGCCAAGATTGAGCCTTTTTCAGCAGGATTCAAGCAAATCCAATTGCCTGGCCAAACCAAATCTGAATCCAAAAAACCATAATTTTTCATTGCACAAATAGGAAAGAAATGTTTTGACCACAGGCACTCATTTTCCTAATTTACGCATGCAAATTATGGTTCAATTTGGTATTCTGCCTAATCTTTTACAAAGGATTTAAAATTTGCCTGAATCCTAAAATCGTGGATTTGGGGCAATAAGATTATCCATACATACATACATGTGGCTGTGTTGCGAATGCACGGTCATGTCACACCATCATTATCTCACTGTATGCATTTATTTCAAAAGAAGCTTTGCACTTGCATTTGCCACTACTAGTCTCACATGTCCTGTAAAATTATTGTTTTGATAACTTATGGTTCCAACAACATTTGTTTTGTGTTGGAATGGCCATTTTTATGTTTATCATATAGTATGTATTGCATATTAGAAGATCCAAACCAGCTTTTAATTATCTCACCTGTATGCATAATTTGTAAAGAAAAAAAAAGAAGGTAGTTTGTTCGCCATATGCGATGATGGTCAGTTTCTGGAAAATTCTTATTATGCCTAATTGACCTGTCTAGCAAGTAAGAAAAAGTAACCTAGACAAAAGTACAGGCATGGGACCATTATCCAGAATGCTCAGGACCTCAAGGGTTTTTGGATAATGGATCTTTCCATAATTTGGATCCTCATTCATTAAGTCTACCAGGAAATCACGTAAACATTAAATAAACCCAATAGGCTGGTTTTGCTTCCAATAAGGATTAATTATACCTTAGTTTGGATAATGTACAATTTACTGTACTACAGAGAAAAAGGAAATCATTTTAAAAATTTTGATTATTTGGGTAAAATGGAGTCTATGAGAGACAGCCTTTCTGTAATTTGGAGCTTTCTGGATAATGAGTTTCCGGATAATGAATCCCATACCAGTATCATTCTTAAGCAAGATGCTAATTAATTATTTCAGCTCTAGGACGATACATAAAGCATTCTATTTACCAATTGGGCACAAAGATTATTTTAGGGACCTGTGGTTATGGCAGATGCAGGTCCGGGTCGCGTGTGGGTTGAGGATTTCTCGAGCCACACATCACTAGTGCTCAAAAAATGCTAAGCACTGATTGGTTGCTATGGGTTATTGCCCAGTTACAAATGTGCCCAGTGTTTATAAATGAGCCTCTTTTTCACAAAGCATACTTCAATCAGCGTAAAGACACCTGAAATGAACCCCTGCTGCCTCCATTAAAATTCAGCACAGACCGCCAGCCACGGCCAATACCAGTGCAGTAGTATTATGTGATTACCAATGATGTTGATAAGAGGCATCAGAAACCCTGCTGTATTCATCTTGGCTGTATTATCTAAACATATACCCGCCAGTCTGTTTCATCGTACTCTGTTAATTTAATACTTGTCATAAACTAAAACCAAAAGCCATCCAGCTTTTTTTAAAAATGAAGGTGGAGTTTTTTAAACAGCAAATGAAGTGGCCATTATTTCTAAATGCAAATAGCTTTTTAAATTTCCAGGTGTTATGGATTCAGATACCACTTGCATACTGGAGAATCAGACTGGGCACAGGGAAGATTGAAATGCTGTTGCTTGTAATCTTAAAGCACCTATTCACCACTTTTAGGAGTAACTTGTTTAATGCTGATTATATTGGAAGTTGGAATTAAAACAAAAAAAAACTTTTTCAAACCATTGCTCTTGTAATCTTTGTCCAGCAGATGGCTCTATTACTATTCAGAATAAGCATTTCACTGCCCTTTTTTGTACATATAGGCAATCATCTTTTCTTCCCACACAGAATCCTAAACAGAACAAATTTCTTCCTGTTTTTGGACCACGGCTTATCATTGTATGTACAAATTCTAATACAAGGCAAATCATGCCATCTGTAACTATATCCAAATGGTAAGATTTTATTAACACTAGATACTCACAGATGAACAGATGCATAGGAACATGTGAGAACTTCTACACTAATTGCAGAATCTGATGGCTATATCATATATCATATGTCATTCACTAAACTTTTATAACTAGCCAAAAGATACAGTATGCCAGCACTTGTGGCGCAAAACATTAAACTTATGCCTTCTGGCCCAATAAAGATGCTAAATAAAGGCAATTGTGGGTATATATATGCAGTATATATAATTGATAGAGGAACCAGGACTCCAGATCTGTTGTTCAATGTGCTTTATCTTTATTTTAATTCATGCTGCATCCAACATTTATAAAATAAAGGTCCCACGACCAAAATGTTGTATACTGCATGAAGTAAAATAAAGTATATTGAACGACCAAACTGGAGTGCTGGTTGCTCTATCAATTATACATAGATCCATTAACCGTACACCCAGGAAATAGGGAGTGCAAACACTTTTCATTTTATATAAATACAGTATATATATCACCATATATTGACTGTACTAGAGACTCTAGGGACCTAGTATATAAGGAAGCACCACATACTTATTTTTAGATGCAGACGAATCCTGAAACTGAATCAGAACCCTAATTTGTATATGCAAAAAAGGGGTAGGATAGAAAATAAAGCATGTGCGACACGCAATGCAATAAAGCAATTTTTATGATTTTATTATAGTGTGGATTCAGTTTGGCTAGGCACTTGGATTCGGCCGAATCTTGCTGAAAAAGGCAGAGAAAACCGAATCTTGAATTTGGTGCCTCCCTACCTATTTCACATCTATAGAATAGGTGGTGGATGCATCAAAAATTGGAGTGTATTTACGAAACCTGGCAGAAAAAAAGATTTATATTCTTGCCAGAGGATAACTGTTGATGCAGAAGTCACATGGATTACGTTTCAGGAGTCTGAAATAGATGGACAACAGCACTTAAGCTCTTGCCTTGAGTGATGCAGAGACCTCTTTTCGGATCTGTCACGTTCGGCACCCTATATCCAGAACCCAAGCTAGGCTCCCTGGGTTCTCACCTCTGCCTTTAACCGCTGCCTTTCACCTCGGGAGGAGCCCTCGGCTAATCGGATGCTGCCAGGTCTTAATTGAGAGAGGAGCAAAGCTAAACGGTTCTGGACTAGCAAAGGGGCACGATCGTCTCACCAGGATATTGGAAGGAAGAAAACCACCAGGAACAGGCAGGCCCGCCAGCACAAGCAGAGAATCGTCAGGCAGGCCAGAATCTGGATTGGAGATGGTAGAATAGTTGGAGGACAGGCTAAGGTTCAGGATTTGAGAGATCAGAGTAATCACAGACAGGCAGGGTCAGGTTTGTAGAGGTCAGAGTAGTCGCAGACAGGCAGGATCAGGATTGGAGATATCAGAGTAGTAAATAGACAGAGCAAGGGTCAAAACCAGAATATCAGTTACAATTCACAATAGCAAGGCACCTAGGAACTTAACAAATAGAACCTAACAAAGGGCAATCATATGCACACTGAATTCCCCTTTTATACTTTTGAAATTCACGCCCTGTCGCGCGCCATAGGGGAACCGGCACTGAAGGAGGCAGGACGCACGCGGCGGGCGTCTACGCCAGAATTTTGAATTGCTCTGCAGGAAGCAACATCCAAGCATCATTCTTCCATTGCAATATTGATAAAAATACATGGCAATATATATTAAAAAAGGCACAAAGTGTGCCCAGATGCAATAACTTATAACAACCAATAAGATATTTGCTTTTGACAGATGACCAGCAAATGCTACCTTCTGATAGACGACTAGACCTATAACAAGCTTTGTACCTTTTATTGCATAACCCAAATGGCCTTTAAAGCTCAAAGCACAGTAGAGGTCACTTTCCCAGCAACCTCCTGTTTCTCAATACATAAGATTCACACATGAAATCAAAATGCTCCATGTCCTGGAGCATTCATTTTAATAAGTTTCAGAATATAAAATAGATATATTCCTTAATTTTCCTGATCACAAAGATTGTGCTTTTGGATTTTGCCATGATTTTCAAAACCTTATTTTTTCCTTTTAAAAACCCAGTTGACTGTGTGGTATTGAGTATTAAGAGTCAAGAATATGGACATCACCACTAGCATCAGCTGGGCCTGAGGAGAGGGGGCAGATGGTTCCTCTCAGTAGAAGCCAACTGATAAGGATGTAGCAAGAATGAAAGCAGAACGAGAGAAAGTTAAAAATTAAACAGGTAACAGATGGCTCAAGTTGAATCCCCTTCTTGTAAAACAAAGATAGCCAAGAGTTGAGTTTCAAGCCATTTGAAATATGGTAGCAATGTATAATTCACAGAAAATTTGTCTGCTTTGGCTTCAATACATATTTGGAAACTTTCTTAGCTTCAGATCTGTTTATTGCTTAAAGGGGTAATTTACAGTACCTTTAAAGAGATACTGACACCAGAACTTAAACCTTTTTTTGCATCTATCATAATATTGGCTTTGCATGCTACTTATAATTTTACTATAAAGTATTGGCCTGATGCTTTTCCATAACCTGTCTGACTCCTGTATGAGGGGGCTGCCATATTTGTGCAGCAGTATTCCATTAGCATTAGAAACTTTAACTGACAGGTTTAGACAGTCAGGTAAACAAAACAGTCAGGTTTAGGACCCTTAACTAGCAATTATTTAAAAAAACAGACGTCTCAGCAAAAAATAATCAACATGACTTATAGGTAACTTTTAATGTACATTCATATTTTAAAAAGTAGATTTTTTAGTGTCAGTATCACCTTTGCTATGTTATAGAATAGCAAATTCTTAGAAATGTATAAGTTGGTCTTCATTTTTATATTTTTATGCTGTAGTTTTTCAATAATTTGCTTTCCTTTTTTGCCTCTTTCCAACCTGACTTTTAAAATGCTATATGGTTGTCAGGGTTGTTGTCCCCCAACAACCAAATAACTTGCTCTGTGAGGCTACAATCTTAGTAATTGTAACTTTTAATTACATTTCATAATATTTAGTCCCTCTCCTGTTCATCTTCCAGTCATTTAATCCACTGCATGGTTGCTATGATAAATTGAATCCCCGCAACACACTAGCTGCTGAAATTACAGACTTTGCTGAACATAATATTTGAAAAAAAAGCAGAAAAAATAAGTTAATGATTAGTTGCAAATTGTTTTAGACTGTCACTGTCTATATCACACAAAAAGTTAAAATTAAGCCAAATTACCCCTTTAATAACTCTAATTACCTTTGGGCCAGATTTAATTCAGTAAGAAAAATGGAAAAACATTTTTTTTGTGGTTTTATAACTGAGAGCTTGCCAGCTTAGGCATTCTTTTGTAGACTTTCTCTATTTGATTACAGTTAATATGTTCTAAAACAAAACACTGTTCTTTTGAGAGCTGAGTTACTTTATGGCAGCAATGGTCTTCTGTTTCACTTTGTTTATTTGGCTCAGTCCAGTTATCTTGCATTAAAAGATCTGACCTAGACAACAAAACTGTAACATAACTGCTAAATCAATGTGCTGTACCTTAAAGGAATTATTATTGTTTATTAATCCTTTCTTTATACAGCTCAACATTTAAGCAGCACCTTAAGAGATTATAAATCATTTTGATTACAATGGTCTATTGAATGAGAAGGTTTTTACGGTAATAAAGGGGATCTTAGGAGCCAGTCTAAACACCATTGGCATCTATTCCCTTAATATAATTCTTCATAATACACTCATAGGCATAGCTTTGTGAAAGAACATTTTTGCTTAATATCAGTTCATATTTTGTGTATATGTAAACATACTCCAATAACAGTGACTTCACCTTTCAGATAAATACTTAAATACTTTCTGTACAGCTTAAACTCTCAATTTTATGTTTGAGACATTTGGACAGATGAATATCTTTCTCAACTGTTCATTACAGTTTACCTTTTTAATTAAAAAGCCTGGGGTCTTTCTCTCGTGTGCCACAACAATTGTAACCTCTCTGAACAATGAGCATCAGTTGTGTCACATTGTTCTGTGCTAGTCGCATCACTGGGTAACCTACTGTGCTCCTACTGTGCTCCATCTGTGTGTATATATTTCTATGTACACATTTTAGCTACATTGTGACTAATGTATTTGAGCCACTCAGCTTCAATCAACTTTTGCTTTTCGATATCTCCTGTAAGTTCAACAGGCTGGGGCAATTCAGCCATGGGCATTCTGCTGCGACAGAAAAGAACTCCAGCAAAGAGCCTCTGTGCTCCATCTGTGTTTATTATTTTATTATCCCTATGGTGTCAAGATAGGGCAACATTCTATTTACACATTAGCTAAATTACACCTCATGCCTTCGAGACACTTACCATAAATCAGGTTTTGGATATCTCCTGTAAGGTCAATAGGGTAAGGCACTTTAGCCATGTGCATTCTGGTGTCACCCAAAGAAGAAGAGGCTCCCTACACTCCTAACACCTCTGAAATCCAGGCCATTAAGCGCTTCTTGTTGCCTTTGTTTATATATACCAGCTGTGTTTCCTTTGCCCAATACATTGATTCCTAGAATAACAAGTTTGTTTTTTCAGTTTATATGCGGTAACCGCTTAAATACCATAAAAAGAAATGTGGCATATCTCCCTAGGAAAGCTTAAGGGCTGTGAATGTTGTGTCCTGAATTGGCTTTCTTGTTCTTGTCTAAAAATCTCAGTTTTATAAAGATGGATTAGGAATGTTTATGGGGCATTCTGTTAAAAAAGCAGATCAATGAATTCTTAATTTCTTCATTTGGGTCATTTGAGATAGAATCAAGAGTATGATGGGTAAATATAAGCCGTGGGCAGGGTGTGCTCAGCAATGTATCCATATAAAGTGGCAGATATTGTATCAGGATTTCTTCCAGTCTGATAGACCGCCATTGTATAAAACTCAGTGCTGAGCTGGCATTAAAGGACTGCCCTTCCTCTATGGTACCCAGTGCTATCAGTAATATAGCAGCCCTAGAGTCCCCACTAAGAGGAGGTATGTTATTTGGCTCTGTTTCCAAGGGAAGTTGTGTGTTAGAGCAACTGTAAAATGTAAAGGTATAAATGAAAGAAACTTCCCCAGAGATGAATGTCCGGATGAGATAGAGACAATGGGGCAGATTTACTAAAGGGCCAAGTGGCCGTCGCTAGCGAAAATTTGCCAGAAATACCATCCACAGGGAGATCCCCATTTTACTGGCGTAGAGAACAATTCCCTAGTGAAGGAGACCATCGCTAATGAAAAAGACTTTTGCGCCCCTTTCGCCAGGAGCATTTTAGCTTAGGTGAACGATTGTTACAGCACATTCACTAAAGTGTGTATTTTTTTAACATTACCACTTTCGCCAGAGTTTCCTTCGCCAGCTTAGACCTGGTGAACTGATAAGATGAAGCTACATCCTCCTCAATCTTATGTCAGTGACATCATATCCTGTATGCCAAAGTCATAAAAATAATACAAATAAGCTAGCGCTTTTTCATAATTTAAAGCGGGATTGTCTTTGAAAAGTTCTAACTATTAAAAGTTTTTGTTTTAACCTTTTTTTTACCATTTGAGGGGCAAGCCACATTTGTTTAGGGCATTAGAGGATCTCTTTTGACTTTATTTTGCTTCATTTTTAATAATAAGTGCATTTGCACCAACATTTCTAATAAAGATATTTATATGACCTATATGTACCTACCATATTCAAATTGACCTACACATAAGTGTACTAAGGGGCAAATGTACCAGGGGTCGAATATCGAGGGTTAATTAACCCTCGATATTCGACTGGGGAATGAAAATCCTTCGACTTCGAATATCGAAGTCGAAGGATTTTGCGCAAATAGTTAGATCGAACGATCAAAGGAATAATCGTTTGATCGATCGAAGGATTATCCTTCGACCAAAAAAAGTTAGCCAAGCCTATGGGGACCTTCCCCATTTCAGGTGGGGCAACTTACTGGGAAAAATATGTATTAGTCTTTTCTATTTTAAGATTGATTTGATGTAATTATTCAAATTGGTTTTGTAAATTTGTTGCAAGAATTTGTAATTGGTGTCTGCTACAGTTTTGCTGTAGCAGACACCAATAACATCCATCATTGCTGTTAAAAAGATTAAGCTGTGTTTAATGTGCTGAAATCTGTGCTGTCCTGGACAGTCTCATTATTTCACCTACAATAAAACACCTGATGGGGGATTGCCACGATTTTAATACACCAATCAGAAAATTAAAGTAGGGAGTTTGAAGAACACCTGGCAGAATTGCCTTAATGCCCGTCAGTAGGAATACAGAAGGGCCATTCACAAACAAAAGTAACAATCAGAAAAGTTCTGTAAGATTCTTGTACATTCTTATGTCCATGAACAGGAAATGAATAACCCCATTCAGTCCATAACAGTCCAGTGTCCAGTGCAATGCCCCCTAAAAATACTGTTTATATTGGATACCTTGGAGATGTTGGGGTTTATAATATATCCTTGCAATATTAGCAGTTTATAGATACCTTTAACATTTTAGAAAATTCTTTCTTATGTATACAGTGTGTACTACAAACAGTAGTCCAAGTGGTTGGCCCCAAAGGAACAATTATATTATTATATATTAATATATATATAATTATCATGATACATAATATCAAATACACATGCACTATATAACGATTTATAATAAAACCCAACATTTCTGTAACTATGGCATTTACAACTTAAAAAAACATACTAGACAGTAGTTACAATTAATCAATCAATCTGTCTGTATTTCTGTCTACTGAATAGCATATGTGTTGTAAGCACAGCAACATATCCACAAATTATTCTTCTGCCTGAACCCATTCTGTTTCCTCCCTTAAGCTTCTCCAAACAGCAGCACTTCCCTTGACACTTTTTTTTCTCAACCTGACTTAAGATTAATGAGCTTGGGGCTCTTAGAGACTCTCTCGTACTTGCCAGTGGCTTCCAAAATAGCAATCTATTTTTCATGCCAGGGGCATTGCGAGACCCGCGGTTCTATGCAGCAGGTGCGTTACTAAGTCCTGTCTGCAAAGGAGGGGACAGATTCATCTCCAGCTCTGCTACACATGGATGGATGAAATAGATTACTCTCCAGCGGGGCTGGAGATCACATGTGTTGGGTTAAGAGGTAAGTATGTAATCTATTTACTCAGATAGAGGATTCTGATAAATGAAGATGCATCCCATGCACCTGGAAAATCATGCTCTCTAGGGGGACAGTGAAAATATGCAGAGAAAACTAACAAAGTTATCAAGGATTGCATCAAGGCAAATGCCCACCATGCAGCCTAAGGCCTCTTGTGACCCTCTGTCCTCACCTGTGATTCAATGCTTGTTGCACAAAGGGGAAAAAATGTATGAACCTGTGGATCTTGTTAGTAGTCGGGGGAAAATTTGAGGCCCCTAAAATTTCAAATGCCCGTGACTCGTCTAACATTATATTGCTGTTGATCATTCAGCTGTTCTCTATGTTGCAATCAAGCACCTACCAGTTAGAAATAAAGTGCGTGTGCTCAAGTGATTATATAAAAGCATGTGTTTTCTATTACCTTCTCTCTGGAGCTCCTCTTATTACACAGTTAATACACAGTCTTTAATGGTCTTAAAGTATACCAGCTCCTTTTTTGCTCAATATATATATGTTGTATTCACAAATATTGATACATGTAACTACTCTGCTAGGTGTAAATTAACCTCATTCCTCAACATCATTATGTAACAGCTTCCTATGAAATTATCTTTTAGCCTTACTTCAAGCAGGTGATAAAAACTTGAGATTTTATGAACTGAACTGAAATTAGGTTATAATCGCATATAGCATGGCAATATCTTACAACAATTTTTTTTGCCAATTGAAGATATTCAATATTGGATTAAGAGGTAAAAATAACCAAATTGTAGACATTAACTCATACAGCATTTCTTAGCAAACTATAAGGAGCAGATCCCATAGTTTTTGTCCCGCAATAGATATATATAAAATATTTATCCTTGAAGTTTCCTTTACAGGACATTTTTCAGCAACCTAGAATGTGTTTCTTCCATTATTTAGAAAGGTTGCAACATTTCCTGTTAAAGCTCAATGTTAAAAAATACACTTTTTTCAAAAGATCATTTTTTTTATATAGTCCTATTTTTTCATAGGTTATAGATACTGACATTCAATCAAAATTCACTCCTGATAAATCTTACAGAGATCGATTTACTCACTAGCTGCTTCATCCAGGACGAGGTTGAAGGACACAAGAGGTGACCTTTATCATATCTAGTACCGGAGGCTACTCTTAGCACAAGTTGTCCTCTACCTGGGCTTTCCACCTCATTGCTTTGTGACAGATCCCATTAGGCATTTAATAAATAACAGATGGATCATCTTATATGCCTCTTGGCCTAGCTTCTCCTTCCAGGTTTACAGGAATACAGATTCAATGTGGCTTTGCAACATATTTTATGCAGAATAATGGCATAATGGAATTAGTTTAACATTAAACTTAATATGGCATTTTGTTTCATTAAGGCATAATGGTAATGCTATCACAAACCATAATTACACTTTTTATTTAAAATAAAATCCACCATCTCCAATCTGTCAGGGTTCTGTAGAAGTTAATGGCAAAGGTCCAGTTTCGGCAAAAATACGAATACATTTGAGTATTTTTTTTTAGCAAAAACCCGAAAAATCTAGAAAACCTGAAAAATTCTGATTTTTTGAGAAAAAACCTGAAAAAGCCACATTTTTAATTTTTTTTTTTAGCAAATCAATTTTTTTCTATGATAAATAAGGTCCTATAGGGAATTCAGAGTTGGTCTGACATTTTTTTTTACAAAAAATCTGAGATAAATTCAGACTTTGATAAATGGGCCTCTAAGTAGACAAAGGAAGCAAACAAAGTATAATCAAATAAATGAGATAGAATTGGTAGGCTATAATTAGGTGGAAGTGAAGAGCCTTATTATTGTAGTAATAAATAATAGTAGTCTCTGCAGCAGCATACAAATGCATACACTGCTAAATAATAAAACACTAGATTACAGTATAATGCAAGTACCGGTACATTACAACATCAGGAAAAAATAGAAGTATACAGTTTGGAAATATAGTTAGCAAGTTTGCCATACTTATTCCTTGTTTAGCCCTAGATGATTCAGTGTTGGGCAAAAAGTTTACCCTCATAAAATCTTGAGCACAACTACGTATAAAAATTCTGCCCTAATTTCAAATTGAGATCAGTCCCTAAAACAACACAGATGATATAATATTATATTAATCCTGTTAGTTACTGTCTAGTGAGTCTAGGGAATCAAATTCACCACTCCATGATTTGTGCTTCACTTGTAAAGTATCTTCAATAAAGGGGGAAAGGGGAAATTATACCCCCGGCTTGTTTGACATGAGCTATTTCAGTGGGGATGAATATATATATATATATATATATATATATATATATATATATATATATATATATATATATATATATATATATATATAAAACAAACAAGGGAAAGTTGTGCTCACCACTATTTTTTAAAACCATTAGGCGGAGGTGCAATGAGGCTGTGACCACAAAATACTGTACATATAGTCAAATACAAGAGTCCTCTGCACTCAACCCATTATCAATATATTTAAGACAGAGACATTTTGTGCATGCTGCTACTAAAAAATGCCTTACCCTTTAAACAAAACAGGGATTGTTTGTCCATATATTGCAATATATTTAAGCTGGCCAACTACGTCAAAGTCATCCCATATCTGGCCAGTCCTATGCTCAATTTTCATCTGATTCATTAAGAATTCTATTGCTTCATTATACATTTTACAAAGGGACTAAGTTTTACCTGCAACTTACTTGCTGCTTTCAAAGTAAACCCCCATACTTGGCTGCCCTTTTATTAGACACCAGTGGGATCACCTGACTATAGCTGGGAAGGGTGGGCGCTACAACATGGAGCTGGTCACTGCTCCTGTATAACTATAACAAACAAGGGTCCTCTGCACTCAACCCATTATCAATATATTTAAGACAGAGACATTTTGTGCATACTGCTACTGAAAAATGACTTACCCTTTAAACAAAACAGGGATTGTTTGTCCATATATTGCAATATATTTAAGCTGGCCAACTATGTCAAAGTCATCCCATATATGGCCAGTCCTATGCTCAATTTTATCTGATTCATTAAGAATTCTATTGCTTCATTATACATTTTACAAAGGGACTAGGTTTTACCTGCAACTTACTTGCTGCTTTGTGTATATATATATACACCAAACTGTACAAGAACCGCACTCACAGGACTTGTAAAAGTGCAAAAAAGGTTTTTTATTTCGACGTTTCGGCTCCTGTTCTGGAGCCGAAACGTCGAAATAAAAAACCTTTACAGGAGCCGAAACGTTGAAATAAGAAACCTTTTTTGCACTTTTACAAGTCCTGTCAGTGCGGTGCTTGTACAGTTTTGATGAAGAATGTATATATATATATATATATATATATATATATATATATATATATATATATATATATATATTTAACAACATCCCTTAGGCTCAGTAATGCAACCACTCCCTCACTTTGTTCCATTGTGCATTAATGTTTTTAATATCTCTCTGCATTATGTTTAATTGGTGCAAATAAAGACATTATTAAGACAAATCTCTCTGCTTTCCATAGTGGGTGATCAATCTCTGTTTTCCATAGTGGGAGGTGAATTGATGTTTTTTAAATTTTTGGATACATTTGCAGTGGGTGGTGAACAAATTCTCTGGAAAGCAGAGGGACTTTAGGCTCTGTATCCATTACTTAACATTACTTCACAATGGAACAAGGTGAGGAAGGGGGTTGAATCACTTTCAAGGAGGGGGGTGGAAGTTGGTCCCTGCAGCACAAGCAGCCTATCATGGTTTCATCACAATTTGTGGAATCGGGGATATCTGTGTAAAAAATTAATTATATTTATTTTTGAAAATTCAGATAGCACTTTTCCAACTGAATGAGCTCATGGCAAAAAGGGAGAATATTTTTGAAATAGCAGGTTCAAGCTTCCATTTATGGTTCAATGTATTATGATAAAGACTTCTTGCTATTGTGTTCCAAGAGTATCCAAACCAGCAAATTAGCAGTTACACCTCATACAAAGTCTGTCAATTAATTTAATTTCTAATTGATTTATTAATAAAACAGACAGTATACATAGAAATAGAATACATCAAATAATTCTTTCTTGCTCAGTCTGGTTTTTTTTTAGAGGTCACTAAGACACTTACTTCAATGTCCTGTAGACACTAGAAGAGGTTTCATCTGTATTAGTGAGTGTGTGTTTTGAAACTAGTAGGAACATCACACAAGTTGTTGGCGACAATATTGCAAAACATGTCGCTGCACCTGCTAGAATCCATTTGTAACATGAATCAACTTCATTTATATTAACAATTCCAGTAGCTCTTGCGTACTCCACTTAGAACACTAGTTAAGTTACAGGGTGAGTTGCTGATTGCTACTCTCCACATTTAATCCTTCAGTCATTGTCTATCCATGCAGAATTCCCAAGACCAGAATATTGCAATTTATATAGTAATTATTTATGTTGCTTGCAATCAAAAACCTCTGCGAAACCTAAGTAGGCCACTTCAACAATCTTTCTGCTCCCAGATTTTATAGGGTTTTTTTTTTCATTTGTGACATGCTATTTTCCACACAGTAAATGGGAAAAGATATATCTCAAATGTCTCCATTGTCATTTGTGTGTAGGAAACCAGGCCACACAAACATTTTTTTAAATGTTGTGTGTTTTATAGATATTGATTGTGTAAATGAATATAACAAGCTGTCTGTACAGCAAAATCTATGAAGATAAGACAGCTTCACAAGATAATGTGAGATTAAATCTGCACCTCAGGCAGCATTTAACCAAAGGCAGCAAAATAGCACAGCAGGTCATTTTAAGAGTTTCCCTCAAGAAGTTCTCAATATCACTTGCTGGGTGGCTGCTTGGGTGACTCTGGCACCAAAATGGCCCGAAGCATGCCAACATTTAAATATTAAAATGATATATCATTGGTGTTTGGCATCACATATTAGGTTATAATGTCAGAAGACAACAAATCAAAAAAGTATCATAAAACTAAAGTAGGTGAAAAATAATAAACACACTGTATTGCTGGCATGAAATATATAGCTATGGCACTGCATAGTTCATATTGCAACAATAAAATAATGTGTTTGTAATGCACTATGTATGTGAATTCAATGGAGGACAGGTTGTTGGACAAGTAGAGACATCTAAGATAAAAACTGCTACTTTTTGCATATCAAAAAGTTAGGAGACCATCTCCCAAGAAGCGTTGTGTTCTCCGAGCTCTGCCTGCATATAGCTATATAGGGATGTATTACGTTTTATTTTAGTAGATTTAAATGTAGGGGTTTAGCAACAAGTGGGGTGCAAATCAGAGAGAGTTGACAAATGTTTGAGATGGGGTAAATAGAGTGACTTCTGAAAAATTTGCGTGATTTGACATGTCTATGATTTAATCATTTATCTAGCTGTTCTGAAGATTATTTAGTACACTGGGCTCAATTGTTTAGATTGTTTAGACTTGGACTTTTACGATGTTGGCTGTGAGTTGAAGTGGTGGGGGAGTGTGTTAATTAAATCACAACTTAAAGAGCATGGAGTGATTTACTCATGGAGGCAACTTCGGGAGACTATGGAAAACGCATCGCTGCCTGTTGACATTCAGAAGACGAGGCGATTAGTCGCCAGGCGACAAAATCTCCCCAAATCTCCTCGTGTGAACTAACCCTTATGGGCATTTTCGGGGATTGCCAGCAGCATTTTCTGAGCCTTTGCCTTGCAGTCAGATGAGCTTTTTGCTTATGTTTGGAAAGGTTGTTAAAATTCATAATATTCTTTCTTGTGGAGTTGCTCATATATTGTTCTTTGTGACAAGGGTTATATCTACTTAAATGAAGAAGTTAAAACAATTCTCTATTTACAAATAAGTAACCCTTGCATGCCTTCTGTATTTCTTGTACCCTCCATGTCTTTTAGATAGCATGCGGAATGCTCTCCTAAGGGTTTGAGCTTCCAAAAATTATACTTCTCTTTTTACATTCAGTAAATGTCAGACAGAAGAAGGAAAGATGAACACATGCGGCTTCCATGCCCACAGAACAAGACAGATGATGCTGTGAACTTTAAAGAAAATATCTAAGCGCCCTAAATGTCATGTTCGAAAAATGGATAAACTCAGTAGTATGACATTATGTAGTTATTAAGGATAAAATTTCCCTAGGGGACAAATGTTTCTTCCCCAAAGGAATGCACAAGCAACCAATGGGTACTGTTTGCTTAAGTTCCAGTGGGGGGGGGGATTTGCCATGTTGATTTGAAAAGTCTGGAAAGGCATGGTCACTGGCTTAAAGAGCAGTGTTGCTGTTTAATACCTTAATTATTTCAGTTGCACACTAATGTTAATCCATTTTACCACAATAAATCAATCGGACACTATCCACCATTTGTAATAAAAGGCAGACATCTTATTGGTGCAGTAACTCGTAGCAACCAAGAAGATGACTGTCTTTGAACAGGTGACTGGTAAATGCTGCCTGTTTACTGTCTGCTAAGGGTTTCTGTACCTAAACAAACTTTTACTATATAATATCAGTGTTTTCTCCAAAAGTGGAATGCTAATGCTACCCTATTGTAGAAACTGGCATGAAGAGTCCATGTCGTTGCGCACAGGGTCGGACTGGAGCACGGGGGCCCACCGGGTTACATAGTTACATAGTTACATAGTTAAATTGGGTTGAAAAAAGACAAAGTCCATCAAGTTCAACCCCTCCAAATGAAAACCCAGCATCCATACATACACCCCTCCCTACTTTTAATTAAATTCTATATACCCATACCTATACTAACTATAGAGCTTAGTATCACAATAGCCTTTGATATTATGTCTGTCTAAAAAATCATCCAAGCCATTCTTAAAGGCATTAACTGAATCAGCCATCACAACATCACCTGGCAGTGCATTCCACAACCTTACTGTCCTGACTGTGAAGAACCCCCTACGTTGCTTCAAATGAAAGTTCTTTTCTTCTAGTCTAAAAGGGTGGCCTCTGGTACTAAGATCCTCCTTATGGGTAAAAAGGTCCCCTGCCATTTGTCTATAATGTCCTCTAATGTACTTGTAAAGTGTAATCATGTCCCCTCGCAAGCGCCTTTTTCCAGAGAAAACAACCCCGACCTTGACAGTCTACCCACATAATTTAAGTCTTCCATCCCTCTAACCAATTTAGTTGCACGTCTCTGCACTCTCTCCAGCTCATTTATATCCCTCTTAAGGACTGGAGTCCAAAACTGCACTACATACTCCAGATGAGGCCTTACCAGGGACCTATAAAGAGGCATAATTATGTTTTCATCTCTTGAGTTAATTCCCTTTTTTATGCAAGACAGAACTTTATTTGCTTTAGTAGCCAAAGAATGACAGAATTAGACAACGTGTTATCTACAAAGACCCCTAGATCCTTCTCATTTAAGATAACTCCCAACACACTGCCATTTAGTGTAAAACTTGCATTTATATTATTTTTGCCAAAGTGCATAACCTTGCATTTATCAACATTGAACCTCATTTTCCAGTTTGCTGCCCAGTTTTCCAATTTAGACAAATAACTCTGCAAAGTGGCAGCATCCTGCATGGAACCTATAGTTCTGCACAATTTAGTATCATCTGCAAAAATAGAAACAGTACTTTCAATGCCCACCTCCAGGTCATTAATAAACAAGTTGAAAAGAATGGGACCTAGTACAGAGCCCTGCGGTACTCCACTAACAACACTGGTCCAATTAGAAAATGTTCCATTTACCACCACTCTTTGTAGTCTATATTTTAGCCAGTTCTCTATCCAGGTACAAATACTATGTTCCAGGCCAACATTCCTTAATTTAACCAGTAACCTTTTGTGTGGCACTGTATCAAATGCTTTAGCAAAGTCTAAGTAAATCACATCCACTGCCATCCCAGAATCGAGGTCTCTACTTACCTTCTCATAAAAAGAAATTAAGTTAGTCTGGCAAGATCTATTACGCATAAAACCATGCTGGCACAAACTCATAGTATTATTATTTGCTATGAAGTCCAGTATCTTATCCTTTATTAACCCTTCGAAAAGCTTTCCTATAACTTGACGTCAGACTAACTGGCCTATAGTTTTGAGGCTGAGAACGGGATCCTTTTTTGAATAGAGGCACCACATTAGCAATTCTCCAGTCTCTCGGCACTATGCCAGATCTCAATGAATCCTTAAAAATTAAGTAAAGAGGTTTGGCAATCACAGAGCTAAGCTCGCTAATTACCCTAGGATGAATACCATCTGGTCCCGGACCTTTGTTTATCTTAACATGTTCTAGTCTCTTTTGAATTTCATCATGTGTGAACCATGCATCATTAGTTGTATTACTAGAATTAGTACGGTTAAGAAGAAAACCTTCAATTACTGGTTCGTCATTTGTGTAGACAGATGAAAAATATGAGTTCAGAATCTGTGCTTTTATTTTGTTTTCATCAACCAGCTGACCCCCCTCTGATAGTAAGGGTCCCACCCCTTCCTGCTTCATTTTTTTACTATTAACATATTTAAAAAATAATTTTGGATTTTTTTAATGCTTGCTGCAATATCCTTTTCTATATAAATTTTTTTCCCTCACTTCCTGGGCCCCCCACGTGCATCGCATGTTCAAATGGCGCTACGTACCTCACATGCGTGAACACTGGCATTTATGCCAGTATGTACCGCACCACACACTTTTTTCTTGGGCCTTTGCAGATTAGGGAAGAGGGCCTGGGCTGGCAGGGTCCCATGTCGACCAGGGCCCACCGGCTTTTTTCCCGGTGTCCCGCCAGCACAGTCCAACCCTGGTTGCGCATATGGAACAGATTTTGGAAAATGCACATCTGAGTATTTTCCAGCTGAAATCTAGCCCATTTGTGCAGGCAGTGACAGGGACTGGTGTTTTCTCTGCAGATTTTATTTCATTTTATGAATTTTACACGTATGTTGGTTTCTTATAATGCTAAGTGAGAAGTGAGAGTAAGTCTGGCTTTACTGACTTAAAAGCACTGATTTTGTTAACTGAAAAATGCCTTTTTTATGTAAGGCTCCCATTAAGATTGTGGAGTTTAAAACATTTTTACAGCATTTTTGTAGGGATTGCAATTTGGAGTTAGAGATCTTCTGTCCATGGTACTGAATAAAAATGGCCCAAAAAATGCAGTAAACATATAAGGATGAACAACATACCAAACAGAGTGTAGGCCTCATTTGTCAAGCTGATCTATGGTTCAAAACACATACATTTTGCTTGTTAAGAATATCATATGGACATTATATGCATCATGCAACCCTAGAGTTTAGTGAAGTCAATATTGTAGCATGCCTTATCTATAGTGTCATCCATTCTCATTGAGACACAGTTGACAAATTATAATGCAATAAGTGCATTGCAAGTCTGCTCCAGACATTTAACTTTGGCCAAACATTAAGTCTAGGGTTCCCTTTGAACTATAACTCTGTTGAGCTAACTAAATATACTGTAAATGCAGGGTATATCAGATGATATAACACCCACAGTAGATACATATCCAAATGGACAGCCCCCCCCTCGCCCATGCACCAGCAAGCCATGTAATTGTGGCGGTGGGAACAGGGTATTGCGGCAAAGGTGGGAGGGAGTTCAGTCACTAGTCTTAGATTTTCTCCCTTTATATTTTAACCATTCAACGGTTCTACACAAAAAGATATACTTGTTTGTAAAGGTTGTCAACCATGTGGTTCTTTGCCCCAATTTGGCCATTCATAGAGGAGGGGAGATATTATTTGATTGACAGCTGAGATTTTTAAATGAGCTTACAACAGCTATGAATGTTTTAATAAAAAATAGAAATTGGATTTCATGTTTAACTTGAAAAGGACTTTTATTATACAGCTTTTTTTGTCTGGGTGACAGGTCCGCTTTAAATAAATAGCTAGACTTCTGCTTTAAATATGACCAAGTTAAACAAGCTACTTGGTTGAAGTAGCAATGTTTTAAAATGTTGCTCCAAAGCAAGTTTATCTCCTTCTTGGAGTTTGACTTTTTTTTAAGTCCGGCAGGCCTTCAGAGTAGATTATTGGTTTGAATTTTACCAACATATGAAAGTAATATTTATGTGTGATAAATGCAATAATTAAAATAAATAAAACCTCAATCTGTTCTTTACATAAAATGTAAAGATATAATATGACTGACATATAAATCCCCCAAAAAAGACAATGAAAATCATGTAGACATTGGAGTGTGTACACGCATATTACACGACATAACATGTAATTTCCCAAAAGAACATGAAATTTCCCTTTCGGGAAATGCCATGTTCAGAATTTGGCCTTTCTATATTTTATTGTTGTGCCCCATGTGGTTTCATCATTTGATCAGCCAAAAGGGAAACCATCTAGGCTGATGACCCACATCTATAGTTGTCATATAACTAGAACAGAAATTGCGATATTCTGTATTTAGATCTGTGCGTGGTAAGATTTTGCTGCTGCTACTGGCATTTCTATAGTGGATACATCTGCTGAGCAAAAATCTGGTGCTTAATAGACTTTAGAATGCATTTTGCATAAGCATCCCACAGTTTAAGAGAGGTATGTTTCTTTTATTGGTGGGTAGTTACAGACTAGGATTTACAAATACAGCTGCTGTGGCCACAGGCAATAGTAATATATTTAATGAGCATGTATAATAAAACCAGTAGAGTTTATAGGTATTAAGGGATCCCCTTATGGTGCACAAAGAAAAATCACACACAGGGTTCTGCGTGTATTGTCTCCCAACAGTCTGACTAACACAGTAGTTTTCTAGTTTTTGTAAACTCTTTTGCTAACTAAAACAACTCTTGCGGAATATATACACTTCTATATTTTGCTGAAAACTATGATTTATACCTCCGATTGTTGTTCATTTATCTCTGGAGAATTTCACATATTCCCTGCAGAGAATGGGCTTTGAAATGTCTCTCAGTGGGGTCTTAACATTATTAATGGCGGTGTATTAATTGTGTTAGCAGCGTGTTATTTGGGGTTGGTATTTATAGAGAAATAAAAATGTAGCTTACAAGGAGCGTTCCTTGACAGGAGAAGAGTACATCTGATTGATATGTTTAATAACTGCAAGTTTTCATCATGCAAATCACTGAAAAGCAAGTACACAATAACACTCAACCTTCCTCTGCAACATTCCTAGATCATCAAAAACAGGAAAGATTTTGTAGCAGAACAAGAAATCGGATGAAAGAACGAACAATTTAATGAGAAACATAATAGCTGTACATTTTAACCCCTTGGGACATAATGACACGTAAGAACAAATGAAACGGAGGTATGGATAATGTGTGTTCAATGTTAAAAAATGCGAAATATTAAAATTTTAGAAGCTCAGTGACAGGACTGCATTGCAGAGGGTGGGAACAAAAGAGTATGGGACTAATCTAACAACTTTCATTAGCCAAAAATTGTAGGGGCTTTATAAACAAATAAAATGGATCAAATTACTAATCCTATCCCTATCATGTTGGATCAATCCAGATGATTTTTTAATCATTTTAGCAAATATTGAAACCAACTTTTCGAAAAAAAAGAACAGTGAAGAATGAACAAAAAATCTAAAATTTTCCAGATATGGGGCAGATTCATTAAGGGTCGAATTTCGAAGTTAAAAATACTTCGAAATTCGACCCTCGAATTGAAATCCTTCGACTTCGAATATCGAAGTCGAAGGATTTATCGCTAATCCTGCGATCGATCGATCGAAGGATTTTTCGTTCGATCGAACGATTAAATCCTTCGAATCGAACGATTCGAACGATTTTAATCCAACGATCGAAGGAAAATCCTTCGATCAAAAAAAGGTTAGCAAACCCACCCACATTGACTTCGGTAGGTTTTATCTGCCGAAGTAGGAGGTCGAAGTTTTTTTTAAAGGGAAAGTACTTCGACTATCGAATGGTCGAATAGTCGAACGATTTTTACTTTGATTCGTTCGATTTAGTTCGAATTCGAACGAATTTAACCAATTCGATGGTCGAAGTACCCAAAAAATACTTCGAAATTCGAATTTTTTTCATTCGAATCCTTCAGTCGAAGTTAGTGAATCTGCCCTATATGTTAGACATTACTGGGCCCCACAGCAAATTCAATTTAGGGCCCCAAAATATAGATAAGTTGGTCTATTCTACTAAGAATTGCTTACTATTAAATTGCTCATTAATTGGGGCCTTACTGGGCCCCTACACTCCTGGGCCCCCTGCAACCGCAGGGTCTTCTTCCTCTATAGTTACGTGCCTGATTCTTGTACTAACAACTATTTCCAATTCTTTTGATGGTAAAAAGACTGGAATGACACTGTTTACTGTTTTTTAAACAGTACGGAAAAAGTACGAACAGAAATTTAAGCTCCTCGGACTATTCCTAGCGAAAAAAATCCAAAAACTTCTAAAAGCCCAAATTCATTTAAAATGTTCCAATAGGATCAGCACAGCTCATTGACTTTTATAGTACTTCAACAACTTTTAGGAAGTTTTGTATTTAAGGTTTTCACACTTAGGGGCACATTTACTAAGGGTCAAATTTCCAAGTTAAAAAACTTTAAAATTCGACCATTGAATTTGATACTTCGATAGTCGAAGTCTTTTTTCGATCGAGAACGATTCAAACGGTTTTACAAAGAAATAATTTGACTACTCAAAACTTAGCCAAACATTCAGAAAGGTTAAAGGAGGTCCCCCATAGGCTAAACAGCAATTCGGCAGGTTTAAGGTGGAGTTTTTTAAAGAGACAGTACTTCGATTTTCGAGGTTGATGTTTTTTCAATTTGAATCGAATTTTGGCCTATTCGATGTTCGAAGTACCCAAAAATTACTTCAAAATTTGAAAATTCACTTTGACCCTTGGTAAATGGGCCCCATAATATATCTAGAGCTAGGAAAGTTATGAATTTTTAGAGATTTGTCACAATCATCTGTCCATAATTGTCCACACACTTTCCTTTAAACAACTATTAAGAATAATATATACTGTCATAGACTTGAGCCAGGAAGCCAAGAAGCCAAGAAGGGACACCAGCAAATCAAAATGAACAAAATCATCCAAACTGCTTTGACCAACCTGGCCTTGTATGGCCAGTTTTATATAAAAATATTCACCCTTTTTCGATTTTCCATGTTTTGTTGTATTAAAACCTTGGATTTTATGTCATTGACTTAATGCAAAACAGTCTATAATATCAAAATTAAAGAATGGCCTGAGCCTTTGCTGAAAATAACATCAAAATATCAAAGCCCAATTGTAGTTTACCATAATGCATACAAGAGGCAGAACTAACATTATCACACCAAGAATGCCATGCTTATGGTGAAGCATAGTTGTGGTAACATCATGTTGTAGGAATTCTTTTAATGAGTTGTGAATGATAAATCGACAAGTCTGAGAGGACATGATGGATGAAGCCAAAAGCAGTTGTTCAGAAGAACCTGTTTTAGTTTGCAAGAGATATGAGAGCAGGTCAAATATTCACTGTCAATGACTGTAAACTATAGTGGTTTTAAACCAATAACCTAAATGTATTAGAATGGCCCAGTTAAAGCCCAGCCCCGACCATAGTTTTGTTTAGAGTCTTTAACTTGAAAATAGATATTCATCAGTGTTACCCATCCAACCTCAACAGAGCCTGAACAACTTTTCTGAGGACAATGGGCAAAACATTGCAAAAATCTGCAAAGCTGGTAGAAATGCCCCCAAAGACTCCCCAAAGATGTTTGCAGCCAAAGGTGGTTCTACCAAGTACTGAATCATGTAGGAAGGAATACAAACACATGTCTGCTTTCTGTGTTTAATTAACTTTTGTGTCACAATAAAATATAAAAATATTTTGCACCTTCTTATGCATGTTAAATCACATAGTAAAAAGCCCAATTAAATCCATTTCATTTCCATGTTGTAACACAACAAAATATAGAAAAACCCAAGGGGGTGAATCTTTACTCAAGAAACTAATGCAACATGAAAATTGTCATAGCATTGGTCTTTTTAAATTTCTTGAAAAACTTTTCAAAACATTAAATAGTTAGCACACACCCATTCAGCAGATATCTCACAGTTCATGTTGCTCTGTTATCCAGCCAAGGTGGAACAGTTTTTATTTGCATTTAAAATGTATAATGCTTTTGTCATTATCTACAGTTACAGTACAGAATTTTCAGTGTAAAAATTTATATTTTTTTTACAGTATTTTGTACTACATATTTCCCATGGTACTAACCATGAAACACCTGGGCACCTTGTGACACTTGCGATTGCATAGATGAACACAAGGCTGCCATCTGGGGGGTCCATCTGGTATTGCACAGTGACATTAACAGGGAGCCTTTAATCTATTTATATTAATGATTAGTTGTTGCAGTGATAAAATGTCTCTTTTCAACAAAACTTCTATAAAGATGAAAAGTGAAGTAAAAACTAGGTGAAATAACAACTACGAAAATGTGTCATAAAATGCCATGTCATAAAAATTGTTATAACAAGTTATTTCCCGACAAAATGATTTTACATCACACTGCAAAGACTTATTTCTGGCAAACAGCCCTGAAAGGTTCCCTATAGAAATAAACAGAAAATGCTTGTCATGATATTTTCATTGAAATGTCTGGTGTAATGTTGCCTTAAAAAATATTTCAATGCTATGCAAATATGTAAATATACAGATCTGTTGCACAGAGCAATATTCGAAATTAAGCACTCAGCATACTCTAAAGTAAATAATGGTCAAAAGTTCTGATTGTTATTCAGTATAAGCTTGGACTTACTATTATGTGTCTAATGAATAGTACCAACATTCAGGGACAGGACGGTCTGTCAAAATTGACTTCAAAATGACACACATGCATAGACAGGTAGTATTGTCAAAAAAAGTCATATATGCCAACTTTAGCCTGAAGAGCAATCCATTTTCTCTGCAGGTGCATTTCAGATTGATTAGAATCTCCCCTACTACCCTTAATACCCCACCAGAGAAAACTTACTTTTTAAGGGATCCAACTATGAAGTTTCTAAATGAAACGAACAATCAACTGGGCCTAGAAAATGCAAGATATAATTATAGATGCTCATCATCATCACCATCATCAAAAGAAAAGAAAAAGTACACTTAAAGGAGACATATAGGATAAAAAAAAACCCCCCTATTTTTGTAGACAATAATGATACTATGTGGTGCTGATTTGACTTTGGGCTAAAATGTATTTCTAAAAATGTACCTTTTATTTGAGCTCCCTATAGAGCTGTTACAGTTGCTCTCCATGTTTCATATGAAGAGTGGCGTTTCTTAACAGTCCCTGTGAGAAGCACAGTAAGAGGGGGTAGCCAATCACAGCCTTGCAGCCACGCAAGCAAAGATAGGCTTCAGTTTCCTATCAGGTCAGCCTATCTGCTCAGTAGCGATCCTAGAGGGGGATGGGCCCTGGTGCGTGATGCGCAGCCGGGCCCCGCCCCCACCGTAAGGCCGCATTTGGCTGAATTTTCAGCGGCGAACGGACTGCCGGGGGGCCCTGAGGGGGTGCGGGCCCTGGCCTGCTCGCACCCCCTGCTCCCCCGGTAGTTCCGCCACTGTATCTGCTGGTTCCTGTCCTAGAGTGCAGTGTGCTGCCAGCTCCCTGTACAAATGGGAAGCAGCAGCATAACTATAGAGACAGTAGACCCCATTGAAATGGGGGGATTTAGGAGGACAGGGGGGGCCGAGACCTTGGGGTCTGTTCAGGGTCGGACTGGCCCAGATCCGCACCCTGTGCTTTTTCCTCTCTTCCCTGCGCCTCTTCCTCCTTTGCCAGTTGCAGCAAACAGTGTGCGCAGCAGGGGGGCCATGACTCACGAGGAGGTATACAGGTAGGGAGCGGTGCTGGTGTGCATGCTACTGGCAGGAAGAGGAATAAATGGGCAGGACTAATAGGGTTTTTGCAAATATTTTCAATAAATCAGCTCAAAATGCTATTTTTTTTTTTTTTTTTTTAGCTCTTTAATGCTATATTTAAAAGAGTATAATGCACTGGCACATTCTTAGTTTTCACACAACATGTCTTGTTAAGTGCCAATGAAAGCGATCCAATACTGCACATATCTGGTGTTCATCCTGAAGATAACACAATCTAGACATAGGCATGAAGTTGTAGTTTCTAATATCAATATCATGATATACAAATATGGATCTTAGCTAATGAATGCCCCAGTCTTCAGAATATTGGCGAGTAAACCTCTTGTAAATCTTTTACAGCTCTTACAGTCTGAACACTATCTTGGCTGTTTTCTCACTGTTGTTTTGAGAATTAGGATGATATGACTTTAAGGGGTTGTTCACCTTCCAAACACTTTTTTCAATTTAGTTGTTTTTAGATTGTTCCCTAGAAATAATGACTTTTTCCAATTACTTTCCATTATTTATTTTTTACGTTTTTTCCAAAATCTAAGTTTAAAGTTGAATGTTCCTGTCTCTGGTGTTTGAGTCTGGAAGCTCAGTAATTCAGGTGCAGATTCTGAACTGTTACAATTTTGCAACATTTAGTTGATACATTTCTCAGCAGCATCTCTGGAGTATTAGCAACTATTGTATCAATTCTAACAGCTGCCTGTAATGAAACCCAGAGATTCTGCTCAGCAGGGACAAAGATTAGAAATGTATCAACTAAATGTATCAATTTAGAACAGTTTACAGGATCGGCGACCCCCCCTCCCAGAGCTGCTTCAGAAGGAGAGAAATGACACTTTATACTTCAATATTAGAAAAACCGTGACACATAGAAAATAGAAAGTCATTGGAAAAAGTCGTTATTTCTGGTGATCTATCTGATAACAACTAGTTGTTTGAAGGTGAACAACCCCTTTAACTTTCCACAGTGTCATTTACCAATGGGTTAATGCTGCCTCCAAGACTGACATGACAAGTCAACCTTAACTATAAATATCTTCTCCCTACAAGGACTAAATGTCTTTTTTCTTTCTTTAATTTAGAGGGTCATAAAAGCTTCTTCCATTGATTTTGGAATAGGTTATTTCTCCACTTTTGGCAGATGCTTTTGCTCCTTTATTCATTATTCTTTATACACACACACACACACATATATATATATATATATATATATATATATATATATATATATATATATATATATATATATATATATATATATATATATATATATAATATGCCACCAGGCGAGTGCTTTGGTGACTTGTTAGCCTTCCTTGTGCCACACATAAGTGACAAGGTTTGTGCTTCTCTGGCAGCATTCACTTAGAGCAATATCAAAAGTAGAGTTCTAAACACTTTTATAGAAGTTATTATTATTTCTGATTGTTTCCCAATGCTAATGTACACGCAGCAATGCATTTTCTATAGTCGCCCAAACCGCCAGGCGACAAAATCTCCCCGAATCTCCTCGTGTGGCCTTACCCTTAAGCTTTCAATTAGGGATTCAGTTTTGCTTTGTTGTTTTTGTCAGCTATATTAATTAGATCAGCATGTTTATAAGGGCTTGCTATATTTACTCTAAGGAAGGGGTTTACCCAAAACATCATTGTATCCACTATTGTACATGCTAACCAGAAACTATTATGTATCTTTGTATCATTAATATGTTTTTTTGACAGACTTTTGCCTCAAGGAGAATTTTTATATACTGTTGACTTTGTTGTAAATATCTTCTTTTGAAGACTGTGCATTGCTGTAACCCAGCATGATATAAGATCCTTTACTTCATGCCAATGTAGTCTTCCTTGTTGTGGTGCTTTCTGCTCTGATCGACATTGTACCAACCAACTTTCCAATGACGCATCTTATTAAGCTTTGTGTAAAGGTTGAACTTCAGAGAAACATTGTGGTCCCACAGTCAGGATTCAAAACACCCTGCTCTGAGAACTATTTATCAGGCATCTTGATCACTAAAAAGGAAAATAGCGACGTTGGTCACTCGGTTTTGTTCCCGGCCACAGGCACGCCAAATTTCTTCATGAAGAACTGAAAAGTGTTTAACAAAAGCAAACAGACATTGGAGGACCTGAGTCCGACAAAAAGAAAATCATCAAGGTAATGAAGGGCTGAGTTGAATCCCGTTTCTACATGAACCACCCATTCTAGGTGGTTAAAAACCTCAAAGCATCCACGGGAGATTGCACAACCCATTGGCAAGCACAGATCGTAGTATATGGAACCTTCGAACTGACACCCCAGTAAATGAAAGCAGTCCTTGTGGACTGGCAGGAGATGAAAAGCATTCTCGATATCTGATTTGGCTAAAACGACCCCTGTGCCAGCCTGCCTCGCTAATGTGACCCCCCATCAAATGAAACATATGACACTTCTTTGCTAATCCCATCATTCACTGAGGAACCCTCTGGGTAGCATAGGTGGTGTATTAAACAAAACTTTCCATGTTCCACACCCAAAGGGGATATCCACAAATTGGGAAAAGGTAACGAGTCAAAAGGTCCTGCTATTCTGCTGAGCTCAACCTCCTTCCCTAACTTTTGTGCTACTACCCCTGGGTTGTCTTTAGCACTTTAGCACTCTTCAGATTCTCAGAAAATGTAGGAAATGAAGAATATTGGAACAGGATGAAAAAAACATAAATGAAACGAACTCTAAGTAGTGTGGCCTCCTGTGTCCTGGGGTAATGGTCTAGCTAGGGAGAAATCTTCTGCATGCTCACTGGGTCCTTAACTCTACTGGGGGCCCTAAGTGTGGCTGTTTAAGCTTCTTGAAACAGCGGAGTGCAGAATGTGCCCCCCCCCACAGATCGTGCATTCGTGTTTAAATTTACTCATGCTGTAGAACCTGCAATGCAAAGAGCCAACAAGAATCGTGGTGTCTAGTATCTGCTGCACTGGCTTGCCCCTGGGTTGCTCTGTGCAGCAGGATATGGAAATGATTGTGACCTCTGAGTAATAATCAATCAAAGCCAGACATCTGTTGTTTTGTTATCCCAGCTATGCTCTGGCTTGAGTGCTAGCCGTCTCCTAAACTCCTCATCATCTTTACCATGCGGAGCCCCCATGTGTCTTATAAGCTCTTTAAATCATATCAAGGTAAACAAACAATTCTAAACATTTATTGGGAAATTTCTGACCCACCACGCAAACCAGGACTGAAAAAGCCAGTAACCAGTTACCAAATATCTTAGGAACTTTCACCTTCCTATCCTCAGTTTTCTCAAAGCACCTCTCTGGAGCAACTGTGGGCTGATCGGGAGAAAATAAAGACCATATATTTGTAAACTTGTTGTGCCATATTTTTTAGTATTAGTATGGCAGCCAAGGTGAGTTACACCACAAAAATAAGAGTCCTTCAAAGGATATGCTGGGGCATCTGGAATGAGCTAGACACAGACCCCCTCCAATTTACCCATGATAGACCTCAACACTATCATTATTTCAGAATTTATGTTTGACTGATCCCAAGTCCCCAAACAAGAAGATTAGCAGGACAGGCAGCCTAATTCACAGAAGTAACCCCCAGTTTGGGAAACTGATGTTCCAGGCTGTGCAGGTGCCTTGCTCATTGACTTTCTTTTACGACTCCCTCTCCGACAAAGAGGAGGAATTTCATGTTCGGGAAGTAGATGAGCTATAGTCACTATAGCCAGGACTGTGATGCCTATGTCTGGATGCTCTTCAGTGCTGTACAGACTTGGTTGAGGACTTTACCAGCGGCCTGATGAAGATTGTGCCTGCCCAAACAGGCTGCGCTGGCTTGCCACTCTGCGGGGTGGCTGTAGCCTAGCTACAGGTAAGGGACTTTGGTTGTTGAAGGAGGGGTGATTGAGATTATGGAGGGTGAGGTATAAAAGGTGTGGTCATGCACCCTGTTCTATTAAGTGGTGGCGGTTTGGGCACATCAAAAAGTGGTAGCTCTCTCTCCTCTGAGCTGTGTGCTAAGCAGGGCCGCCATCAGGGGGGGACAGGGGGGAGAGTTGTAGGGGGCCCGAGGGTAAGGGGGGCCCGGCTACGCGGCACTTACTTGATTAGTCGGGCCCCCCTGCTTTCTTAGAGCTGCTGACTTCGGGAAGGCAGGAGCACAGGGGGAGGTATCTTCTGTCCATTACTTTCCTTTATTGGTCACAGAGTTTAAGTCCCGGCTGAGCTGCTCAGGGATTGGATAGCTGAGGTTTAAACTTCCCCTCCAGCTCATCCAATCACCATGCAACTTTGCCGGGACTTGAAATGCTGTGACCAATAAGGGAAGAAAATGCTGTCACTGGAAGAACATGCAGCTATCTGTGCTCCCCTCCTCCCTTCTGAAGTTGGCAGCTCACTGGCAGCAGGTGGGCCACACTAATGAAATAAGTGCAACATGGCAGGGCCCCCTAAAGGTAACCCTTTGTGGTCCCTGTTGTGTGGTGGGGTCCTGGGAACCAATTTCTTTTTAAACTTCTGGGGGGGCGAGTTTTTTTATAATCTGTTTATGGGGGGCCCTGGCCACCAATGTTCTTATAACGTGGGTGGGGCCCACGTGGCCCTGGCCACAAATTTTTTTTTTACCATGTGGGGTCCTAGCCACCAATATATCTGACCACAAATATTTTTTTATGGGGGGCCCTGACCACAAATGTTTTTTTATGGGGGGCCCTGACCACAAATGTTTTTTTTATGGGGGGCCCTGACCACGAATATTTTTTTTATTGTGTGGTGGGGGGTTGACCTGTGGGGTGGGCGGACTTGTAGGTGGGGCTTGTAGTGGGTGCAGCCCAGGGAGGCCAGGAAATGTTGGCGTATGGGGCCCTGTGATTTCTGATGGCAGCCCTGATGCTAAGGATTCATTTAGCTCCTCAATAAACTGATTCCCTGGACCAGATATGTTCCTAGGCACACAGATTGGCCTGTTGTCATGCTGCCATGGGGTAGGTGGGATCATGGGTGGGGAAGGAATACTATTAACCTTCTGCCCTTGACCACAACTAATATATCCTGGGAAGTGAAGGAGGGACTACTTACCTGCAGCAGCTGTGGCTGCAGCTGTATGCACCTGCACAACCACCCGGATCTGCAGTCTGGCCAGTACAAGTTTGGATGCCGCTGTTATTGATGTGGCATCCTGAGCTCTCTTACAAGCTGTGGGAGGGCTGGGGCTCAATTTAGAGGGCAGGTGGGAGAGGCGAATAGGGCGCAACCTAGCCCCTGCCGTTTGTCTCCCCGGTCTCACCTCTGCCTACAACCCTTCTAGCAGCTTGTGGAGCCACTCCATTTTTGGTTCCCTCCTGTACCATCTTGGTATGAATCCCCTCCGCATTCCTCCTGCTCCATCACTAGATGCTTGACCACCATTCAAACAGATGATATGGTTTTCTATCAGTTGTTCTCAAACTGTGTAACTGTGTAACTGCTCAGTATTTGGGGGTATTTGCTCTCCTATTGTAGGGACTCTTGAACTGTCTTGAAAGTCAGTAAGGGTAAGACTATAGTTTGATATTACCTTGATATTCTTGGGACTATGACCACATAGCTGTTACAGGGATGTTTCCAGAGGACAGTGAGCTCTGACCTAAGTGTCTCATGTTATTGTTAATGTCTGGAACCAGTTACTGTTTAATTTCACTTCACAGAACACCTGAAGGTGTGAGATTTTTCTCTCTCTCAGAGAACATGGAATATGAAGAAATGAGACAGTATTACACTTTATATTGCCAGTATATATACATATATAAATAAATATGCCATGCAGTGTGCCTAATTTACTTGTGCAGGGCTAATCCCTAAGCCCTAATGCTCGTTCATCAAAATTGCCATTCTGTAGAGACAGGGGGAAGGCAGTAGCATGCACTAACAGATTATTATCTCTATGAGAGTTTATGTATTTGATGGAAAGCAATATGTCCTACACACAGAGCTGCGTGCCCTTCCACACTCTCAGCTTCTATACAGATCACACTCCACTCGCTTGAAGCTCATTTTGTCGTTTCATAAAGTCAATTTCGAGAGACTGGAGGTCAAGCTACAGAATACACACAGCACATTTCCTAGTAGTTAATATTCCTTAAAATGGATTGAGACGTGGAAACGACATTCTATTAGTACGTTTGTCATTCCCATAATAAATCCGTTTACTTCTCTACGCTTCTCTTTAGTGCTGCCAGTGGCCGCTCATGGGAACTGCTCAGATATCACACTCTCCCTGTGTCTCTCCCCCCTTCTCTCGCTTACCATAGAGTTGCACTGACACAGAGACAGAGGGAGTCTATGAGCCTCCTCCTAGCAATACCTACCATTGGGGGGGGATCCAAATCCTCAAGATCCCCACTACATCTCTATTTTGGGGGGAATGATGGATCCATGCTCTCCCTCTAGCCCTGAACCAGCATTGGAAACAGGGGTGAAAAAGCCAGACCCCAAGAGCAGAGAACCCCAGGAACCTGCAAGAAGAGGGGAAGAGACAGGAGCAGCAGCAAGACACAGCTACCCTATAACCACCACCAGCAGAGGTACCATCACCAATATAATGTGGGTATTGATGGCAGTGAGGGAGGTGTTCCGAGAAAGCTGGGGGTTTCTGTTTCACATGCACAGAGAGAAAGAGATAGAGAGAAGCAGAGATGGCAGGATAGTGAAAGAAGAGAGCAGATCAGCCTTGGAAAAACTTTGACAGCTTTTTTTTAAGGGGGGGGAGGGAGATGGGGGTTAACCCATTCAGTGCTGGGGCTGCCTTGGTAGGAATCTACCAGTGTGCTAGTCCCAAAACTCATCAGCAGCTTGTGAAAATAATGAAAAGTTTTACTTGCAGAGAATTTGCACTGCCACATTCTGTAATGTTTGAGGTGGTAGGGTGAGCCTGGTCTGACCTGGGTACCAATCCTATGCTGCTATTTTCAGCACTATCTTCCCATCTCTTTTTCTCTGAACCAAAAGCTGCACACAGGACAGGTACAGTAACACTCTGTACTTCTGATCACCATCCGAGGAGACTGTAACCCTTTCAGCACCACCTGACAGCAAGCTTAGTGATAAAGTGCAAAGGGAAACACTGCATGCTTCCGAAACTGAATGGTTAATCTGCAGACACCAGGATCTTATTTATTGAAACCATACAGAGTAGGAGTGAACTGTGTGGCATCTCATTTTCTGTGCATTATAGCTAAATTGGGATGTGTGATTACTACACCAACCCTTATTAAAAAAAAGAGAGAGCAATTGTGGGCTTACTGAGGTTAAATCATAACCATATAATATTTTTAAAGATGAGGTTGTTTCAGGATATTGAGAATTGATTTTTTTTTTAACCATTTATTCTCCTGAATAGTTTCTAACATCTGCTGCCCATATGCATATTTTATCTATAGAAGAGTACATAATGAATGGAGATGCATATTTAATCTATAGAGGAGTACATAATGAATATAGAAAATATTTACTACAGTAATTAGCAGAGATAGAAAAAGAGAGACGCATTATTCTGGATTATCTATAGTTGGATGGCTATACCACAGGATTGTTATAAAATATTCATTAGTGCATTACATTTTTATGGTAATATGTTGTCAGTTACACTGTATACATGCACATACATATATATTTCCGGTGTTCTATTAAATGCATAAATATCTCTGCCATAACTGTTGGGGTACACAGTATTACGTATTTACTGTTCAATGGCTTTTATATTTTATTTCTAAAAAAAGGAGAATTCTGCTTTGTTGTAAGAGAGCTGGGAGATTACCTAGAGTGCTGTAACCATGCACTAAATGTGATACCTTCACAGTATGCATGGTGATAGTGTTTACGGAAACCATGCTGCTGAGTTTACTCATTTCCAAGCAGTGTTATGTCCAGCTGACATCTAGTGATTCCTGCCATTAGCATATTTGCTGATAAATATTTTAGGGTACGGGTGTAAAGATTTAGAGGCAGCTGACTCAGCTGTTTTACCAATGTTCATGTGAAGTCATATTGCCCTGCAATATTTGTGCACCTGCTACCTACAGAAATGTAAAATTATGACTTGAAAGGAGAGATGTAACTGTGTGCAGAATGTTTTCTCTGAATGCCTGAAAGCCACATAAGGCCTTTTTTTTTGCCTCAAAGTAGTAAAATAGCAAAGATGTCAGGCTGCAGAAGGAAAGCAAAAAAATAGACTGACCAGGCAACTTCATGAATGGAACTTTGCAAACATTGGCTCACCCTCTGTTTTTCTATGCTTTTTTTTATTACAAAAAGTGAAAGTGCCAAAGCCACGCAGTCACAGAAAGAGATGTTGAGCGTTTTCTGTTTTAAATGGTAAATAGTAATGCATTTATTGGCTCCAGTATCTTTTTGGATTGTTTAATAGGACTTTAAACTGGCACCTAGAGGTCAAATAATTTACAACTGATTTCGCTTGCTTTAGCTTCCCTATGTGAAAAAGGGAGGAATGTTGCACACTGCAACCTGGATAACTTGTTCATAGCAACTGGTGTGTATTTAGAAGGCACAGCTTCTAAACACATAATTTCAGATATGCAAACGGATTGCAAACTTGTTGAATGAGCCAACCAAAGTAGTGCGATCTTTCCTTATCTGTTAATATGTAAGACTGGATGAACCTAGTATCCTGGTCTTTTTTTCCCTTTCAATTATTTGAATGGTATAATCTGAATCATGTGATGTTAGGAGGCTGAGCCTGTATGGATAGTCAGCTGAAATGATTTGCCTCGCTAGCGTCAACTTGGCTTAATGTATGATAATAAATACTTAAAATAACATGATCAATCTATAAACTCACCAATGTTACAAATTAATTAGTAGAGGTAAAACCCTTCCCAGGTATGCAGAGCACTTAATTTAAATTACTTGTGTCATGGAATGTGGCCAAGCAAAACTACAAAAGAAATGCATTATTACTTTTTAAGCAAGGGAAGAAGCTCAATGCTAGATTATTAATATTCTGTTCTGTTTCCATGCATATATAGAGTGATTATGTCCTTTTCTCTTTACTTTTTTTCCCTGGTGCAAGTGCTTCTGGTATGTATTTATGAGCTCTGTAGCTTCCGATCATCTAAAAGTATAACACACTGCTCTGTTTCAGAAATTTCCTCCCAGTCTAGAAAGAATAGTTAAAGGGATGTGCCATGCATAGTGGGAAAATAAGCCTGCAAGTTTAATTATTCTTATAAATAATGTATAAATCAGTGCTGGATTTCAGAGAACGCTTGTCTTCTTGTGGCAGAGAAAAAAAATCTGATGTTTAACTCTTTCACCTGGCATACTAATGAAATAGGCTATGTTGTTTACCCTAGGGAATTCCAATAAGCTAAACAATGGCAAATGATTATCAGTATTACATGCAATTTTAGTATTCCAACTGCTCTGTGTGTTATTCCGTGCATATAGAAATATATAACCACCACTCACCAGAAATATGTGTATATATATATATATACATATACATATATATATATATATATATATATATATATATATATATATATATATATATATATATATATATCTATATATATATATATATATATATAAAAGACCAGTGTCATAAAACACTTGTTTCGTGTTTTCTTAATACTGGCTGGTTGATCTTTATATTGATGCCATATGTTTGATTTAAAATTACATATGCACCACCCATATTTAAAGCTTTGTTTTAGTATCATCTCTATAGAACTACACTTCCCAGAATTCCCAAGATATGAAAAAACGAAAAACAGTTTGGGAAAAAAGCAGGCTGAAACATGAAAGACGATCATCGGCCCACCAGTTACTAGTGACGTGCTCTTGTGCCTTATAAGTCTTGCAATAGAATATTAAAATAAGGCTATTGTTGTATAGGATCTGGGGGTGGCATTAAAGAGGGGATTTAACAGGAGTGATGGTTAGGAGGGAATTTTGCAATTGGCGTTATGCTGAGATTCCTGGTTGATTTGCTTTCTGCAGGGGGAGAATTTAAGCCAGAGGGATTTGGGTGACTGAAATACAGGATTTGGAAAAGCTGGTCTGTTATGTAACCAGGTTCAGGAGGGGAGAGAGAAACAGGAGGAGAGAGGAAGCAAGAGATGTAGACATGGGAGGGAGAAAGACAAGTGAAGGAAGAACTGAGCAAGGGAAACAAAAAAAACGGGGAAGGCCAAAGCACAAAGAAAGGGTGTGAGTGTGTGAGATTGAGTGTGTGTATAAGAGAGTGAACAGATTTTATACAGACAGTTATTCATAAAATGTCATGGTAGTAGAGAAGTGAGGACATTTTCCATGTAAATCAGGGATATCAAACATGCTGTCCTCTACAGGTTTCCACATTACAACTCCCATCATCCCTAGCCAGCCAACAGGTTGCTGAAGCTTGCAAATAAATAACATCCATGTTAAAAAAGTCAGCATGGCTCTCTAAAGAGAATGTACATATTCCTCTGAGCAAGGGATTGATCTTTTTTTATGCAGAGGATTTAAAACGTCCCAGCATGCTGTGCAAGAGCAGAATATTCATGTCTCTGGCATTACATTTGTGTTATATCAGCAGGCATTTTTAAACACATTTCACGTTTGTTACCTGATGAATGATTCCTGAATGGGGGAATGCCTGCTTGTTTGTTTTTCCTTTAGCCCAAATTATCAGTGGCCAAGGAACAGAATATCCCTCTCCCAGTGCTGCTACATATATTTGCAGTAAGGAAATAATGACTAGTGACATGAAAGAGAGAGGAGCAGACAGAAGTTCTCAAACATCTCCCAATTTTCACCTCACAGTGTTCACAGACTTTTATATAATGATGTAAATCTATTTAAAGGTGTTGGTTTATGCGAGTTATTTACTAGGGAGTAGATTTCATGCAGTGTGAATGTCACATGTTAGTTGCCATGCTTCATTCGCTTACAGCAGTGCATTAAAAGGAATATGCGTGCTTGCTAATATTCATTCATCTGATATATTTTGTCCAGTATACACATATTGTGCATTTTTCCCTGTTACTTGGTAAAACTGTCATGGTGGGTAACATCAATAGCCATATAATATGTCCAGTTTTGAGTTTTAAGTTATGGGTGAAGGGAAACTTCGAGCAATGAGACATTAAGGTTTAGTAATTTTCTATGTTTAGATAATTGATTTAAAGTCTTGTGAGTGGGCCTAAGTTAGGAATCCTATCTACATCACAGCACAGAGCACTGATCTGGCCACTTACTATAATACATAGGGACAGTGTGGGACTGTGGGGTCTGTAGCCCACCAGGGCTCCTGCCTCAGCCCAGCCCCCACTCTAACCACAACTCGTCCTACATAGCACACCCTTGCCCAAGTGTACCTTATTCTCTTGATCTCGAGAGGTCAGGGGACAGTGTTCTCAGGTCAGGAGGCAACAGGTCTGGGTTATCAGGTTTTTCACAATGTCCCACCGGCCCAGCCAACCCGTATAGGGATTCTTGTGCACAAAAGCACATAGAGTGATAGAGAGTAAGTATGTAGTAGAATGTTATGAAAATAATGGGAAAACTGTATATATAATCTATATCTAAATAGGTCAGAGGAAGTAAGGAGAGACAAGTCAACGGTGATCATATTACTTTTCCTGCATCAGGACTTGATTAGTATGACTGCTCTTGGGAAGAAGCTGTTAAATAGTCTTGCTTCAAGTTTTTATGCTTTCAGTCCTTCTGCACTTTAGAGAATAGTTGGGCTTGTGCCAGATTAATAAATTATGTTCTGGGTGGATTGGGTCGCTGGTTATGCTGTAATTCTTTTCTTGCATCTGGCAGCATCAAGATCAAATATTGATGGAAGTTTAGTGCTAATGATTCGTTCAGCAGCTCTGGCCACTCTTTGAAGAGTACGTTTTTCCCATTGTGTGATATTACCATACCACACCTACATGTGGCTGGTGAGAGTGCTTTCAGTCATTGCTCTGTAAAGATAGTTAGTCCCACCTTGTTGACTCCACAACACTTTAGCATTCTGAGGAAATGAAAGTGTTGACAAGCTTTTAGGGTTCTGGCCTTAGTGTTATCAGTCCATCTTACTAATTTTGAGATATGTAGACCTAGTCCTACAAATAATTGTGCTCTTCTCTAAGCACCAGGCATATTTCCCTTTCAGTATAAGTGAGTTGCAAAACTGAATTTCTTCTGTTCAGTAGTAAGCAGAGGAAGGCAATAAGTAGGTGTCAAGGTGTTGCTCATACATGCATGTATAGATTTCCACTTATTGGACTCTGGCCTGTGCCAAATGTGCCTTTGTTACAAGAGAGTCATTTACTGATAGAGCAACCTTTCCTGGAAGTAAATATCAGTCTCACTGATGTATTTCTTTTGTATCAAATAAATTGACACAAAGTATAATTGTTACAGCAAACAAAGTAAAATACCAGCCAGGTAGCAACAATGTACTATACTGTGCCACTACTGTCCCTCTACTGCTATAACATTGATCGAGGCCCTTATACTAATCAGGATAGACTACTGCAAAATAATACTAGCTGGTCTCTCAGAATATCTACTGCATTCAATCCTTACTGCTGCCCTAACCTGCATCTAAATCTCTCTCCACTACCTCAGTAATAAACTCTCCTGATTCCTGGTCAAGTGTTGCATTAAGCAAAACGACTTTTCTGTCCCTCAGAGCCCTGCATTCTCAAACTCTAAAATTGTATTCAACTTCAGTAGAAACCAGAACTTCTTCCTGAGAACAATTATTTGAACTACACACGCATATAAATCAGAGATCTGCAACAGGTCTAAAATGCAGATAAAGCAAATTATAAATGTCAGTGCATGCTTTATAACATCATGGTTCACCTCTTAATAATTTTATTTTATTACGACTTTTGTAGTTCTGTTATTTATCACACTTGACTATATACTAAGTGCACAGACCAAAAAATTAAAATATGGAAAAGATTAATTCAATCTGGCATACAAATCATTTCTAATGTGTACTTGTACAAATCTTATGTTAGGGTAATTGCACACACACCTGAAAATACCTTAGTATTAAAAAGTAAGTAAGTAAAATCGCCTTATCTTTGCCAGTAGAATCGGATAATCTCATTGATAGTATGATTCTACTGGCAAGGATAAGGCAATTTCAATGAATTTTAATACAGTGGTCTTTTCGTGCATTTGGGAAACTGTGGCATCACCCTGAAACAGAAGCCCTCTTTTTCATAGCAGTGGGTTGTTGTGTTCAGTCATCTTTTGGCTAAACTAAGCCTCACCCAGTGAATGATGTTCAGTAGCTTTAGATAATACATTCTCATGAACTGACCCCAAAAGTCCTGTGTTCATGAGAAGTGACCATTGTCAGATACTGCAGTGATGTCCAGGAAGGAGGTCTGTAGGCAGACTGGGATTTGCATCTTTTCTGTAGAGGTAGCTAGTAAGAATGTTAGAGACAGGCAGATTAGTGGAAAAGGCCACAAAGGCCTGGGCGTTGGGCTGCAGGACTTTATGGGTGGCTGCCCAGCCACATCCAAAGCATTGGGGCCGCACAGGAGATACGCTGTTTTTTTTTAAATTGCCCACGCACCAATCCCCAGTGCTCCCAGCAGCTGTAAATCTGGCCCCGAGTAGAGATAGCTCAATGCCTAACGACTACATTCTCTGGCAAGTTCTTTGCTATGTATCAGCTGATGGGGGCCTGGCTGATCTGAGTGCAGCACCGCCCTGCCCCCCATAAGACCCAAAACCCATTGGCCTGGGAGAATTGTCCCACCCCCTATGGAAGCCCTGTTAATAGGGTACAGCATAGCTCAGGACAGAATATTTAATCATATAGGAGGCATGCTAACAATGAAATCAGGGAGAAGTTATATTCACAACTTAAAGGGCAATTCACCTTCATTAGCAAAACTGTAATAACTGGAAACACAGAAATATGTTAAAATTTTCATAACCTGCCAAATTTTGTAAAATGAACATGGTAATTAATTTTTGCGGTGCTACGCACGCCAACTTTTTTGACCCTCTTTTTATTTACAAAATGTTGGGAGGAATGCTAAAGCTTAACTACAGCAGTAGGCTAGAAATGTTGCACATTATGTTTTGGGCTTCTGTACCAGCCCAAGGCATCCATAGTCCTTTAGCAGGGAATATCTGTGCCCCCAAAGATACCCCAGAAGCTCCCCATCTTCTTTTCTGCTAATTCACTGCACATTCTCTATGCTGCTGTCACTTACTGAGCTTAGGGACCGACGTGAAATACACATAGAACACATAGAATAAAAATTCATAATATAAGACTGGTTAGTAATTAATACAGATAATTACTACATGGCTGCACAGAAACCAGTGCAATTAGCATCAGAATTGAATAATCAACCTTGTAGCATCAGCTTATATTACAGGCCAATATAGGTCATATTCTGCTTGATAATTAAGTTTAGCTGCTCAGAGCCCACTGAGCATGTGAGTGTCACAGACACTTTCCAAGATGGTGACCCCCTGTGACAAGTTTGAAGTCCTGGATCATTGCTGCTATTGAGAAACTCAAACTTTAGGCTGGTACAATAGGTTCTCTATATAAAATATGGCATTTTCAGCCACATTTTTAGGGTTTTGTTCTCCTTTAAAGAATCAACATCATTAGTCCACTATAAAAAGAATGTTTTGGTTACAGATAAGTGACCTTGATTGAGGACATGTAAACAAACAATGATTACAATGTTTATAAACTAACACGTTTCTTTTTAAGTGTTTAGTTTCTTTTATAACCATACACACATGTATGGTATTTATAGGGTTGTATTCTTTTTATTTTTGTTACTTTATTTTTATTATTGTGTGTCTGTTTACTCCACAGGTTGCCCAGGCAATTGATATTATTGATGTCATTTGAGGGGTATTTGTATGCTGTAGGATAATGTTGTTTGTTGTTTTTGTTTGTTTGCATGTCTCTGGTGAAGGTCACTGTATATTCAGGCTGTCTGCAAGTTTGCATTTATGCATCTGAACTATTAGGTTGTACCTGTGCTATTAAACCAGTGGTTCTGGATGTATAGTTGGCCACAGGGACATAAAGAAGTAATTTGCATGTCCCTGCCAATAGTTACTTAAGTGACGGTTAAGCATGAGACATGTAAATGTCTTCTATTTTCAGAAAGCGTTCTATTGCATTTTATACATTAGGAAAAATATCAAATTAAAAAACAAACAAGTACAAAAAAGTATTGTAGAAGTGATACCTATATTGGCTAACAATAAAAATACATTGCAAGTTTTGAGCACCAAGGCCCCTTTGCCAGGCAAAATACAAATGAAAGCTAGAAAGGCACAGCATACTGTATATACTATTAGATCAGTAAAATATATTCATGGGCAGTAAATTAGGAAGTTACAGATCAATTAAAGCACTGCGTATCTTGACAGCGCTATATAAATAAATGATGATGATGATGATGATCAATTGTAGAGATACAGTAAAACAATGAATTAGGGTTGGTTGTAAATAGTCCAGGAGTCTGAATTCAGTCAGGTTACATAATGTGACATGAAACCTGACCCTAAATTAAGGCCCTGTCTTTAAGTGTTAAAAAAAGCTTGCAATGTATTTTATTGTTAGCCAGTATAGGTATCACTTCTACAATACTTTTTGTATTTGTTTGTTTTTTTTATTTGTTGTTTTTACTACTGGCTAAAATGGTACCACAGTTTTTGTTTTGTGCTATTCATTGGGAAGGGATTATTGACTCATTTTGGTCATTATTGCCCTAACCTTGATAGTTGTTTTATTGTGTGACATTATAAGAAATATTAAAGTTTTAGTCGATTAATATATTTCATTTTTGTTCCAAGATCCAATGAGTTCAGTACCCTTTTTATGTATCACATTGTAACTAGCACCTAGGCATGAATAACTGGAGTGCACCATTTGTAAATTTCTTATATATAACAAGTACCATGCTAATTTAGATTTTAATGTTTTTATTCTGCATTGTATAACCAGCAGGAACTGAAATGTTCTTAACACTTGCTGTAATTTTCATCTTAGTAAGCCAATAAAGGTATCACATTTACACCACTTTTATGTTTCATATCTAAAGTTTTATCCGATTTCAGTTGTGTGGCCCCTGATATTTTTGTCCAGTATACAGTATTTATATTTCATTTGGCTAGTGACTTTAGAAAATAAAGCTGTGAGGGCTACTTACCCTGGTAGCCTAGTGGGAGACTCAGTATGTTTATCCACAAAAACATCAAACTTAAGGTTCCCTCACTCAAGTTGGGGCCCAGGTTTATTGGTCCATATCCCATTACTGAAATAATGAATCCTTCTTCTGTTCGTCGCAAACTACCTGATAATTTTAAGATCTCTAATTCTTGTCATTAGAGATCAACAGTCTTTTCCTCCCCCAGTGTTGGTAGAAGGTCAGCCTGAATTCATAGTCTAAGAACTCCTTGACTCTCGCCTTGTGCGGGGTAAGTTACAGTATCTTGTTCATTGGAAGGGTTACGGCCCTGAGACGAATTCTTGGGTTTGTGATGTAAGGGCTGATCGTCTCAGGAAACAATTCCATCTGAAATTTCCTGAAAAACCTGGGGGTCCAGTGGCCCCTCCTCGAGGGGGGGGGTAATGTGAGGGCTACTCACCCTGGTGTCCTAGTGGGCCGGCAGGGACGCCCGCCATGCCGGTCTTCTGCCTACAATGCGCCGGTTCTCTAGTGCACGCGCGGTGCGCCTCTGCTATTTTTATAAGCGCACTTGTGCTGCGTGTTTTCGTCAGCGCGCATTGGCGCGAAAATTCAAACTTAAGTATTTAAGGGACCTTTGTGTTTGTAATCATTGCCCGTTATAGGTTTTCTCCTAGAGAGTTCCTGGTGGTTCTGTGCTGTTAAACTTCTGTGATCTGATAACCTGTTGTGACCCTTGTCTGCTACTGACTATCCTGACTTCTGAAATCCTGACCCTGCCTGGTATCCGAATCCCTTCTGATTGATCTCCTGGTTTGACTCATGCCTGCCTGACTCCACTTGTACTCTGCCTGCCCCGACCCGGCCTGTTCTGTCTACGCTTTCTGTCTACGCCTTGTACTGTGACCTTCTGCCCAAAAGACTTTACTTTACCGTCGTGCCCCTTTGCTCGTTCAGAACCCTTCGCTTGGCACTTCTCTTATTTAAGACCTGGTGGCATCCGATTAGCTGAGGGCTCCTCTCGAGGTGTAAGGCGGCTGTTAAAGGCGGAAGCAAGAGCCGAGAACAGGTTGCTTAGCATTGGTTCTAAATTTAGGGTGCTGACCGTGACAAAAGCTCTATTTAATTAATAATTAATTAATTAATTAATTGGGATATTTAATGAAACTTTTGAAATGCCATTCCCTTTTCTAATTAAAACACAATTAGGTAAATTATTCTAATAACAGTATCTAGTAGGTTTGATGCTTGTTTGGTTTTCAGCGTGATTTTCAGAAGGGCTATCTGCATGAAAGTTGCCTCTGAAGCGGTGATCAGCCAATCAATTGCTGCAACATAGTTCTACCCTCTGACAGCACCACCCCACCCCTTAAGCATCACCATCTGCCCCCAAAATGTCCTCACCTCTAACATTGCTCTCCTCGCCCTCAATGTTGCCTAACCCACCTCCAGCCCATCCCTGGTGCAAAAGCTGGCAACCCTAGTATATTAGTATTTGTAAATCTAAAGCAACTGGATGCGATGAGTAATCTCAAAAATGTTTCACCACTCACCATAACAGCTTCTTCAGAGTGGTAGGGAATTCCCAGGATAATATAGTCACATTGGTTGACATACTTTCACACCTTTAGTCATGTAATTTGCAAATTAATACATGTCTTAATAAGATTGAGGTTACATTGTGATTGGACCATACTTTTACAACTCAAAAATGTTATTGGAGAATGGTGACCATATTAGACCAGTGGAACATTTTGACACCTCCCAATGATTCCAGTCTCTTACCTATTCCTTCTCTTCTTCAAAAAAATGTACCAGCCTAGGGCACTGTTTAAGGAACACAACACCACAAATGTTTTCCTCTTCTCCGGATGGCCTCCTTAGTTAGGGCAGGGTGCATTTGCAGTACACAGCATACAGCACATATACGCTCTACAGAATCTCTGAGGACACATGGGAGAAGAAATAAGATGATGGCGAGTTGCTCTGTAAGCAATACCTTGGCCGGTACATTTTTTGAAAAAGAAAAGGAATAGGTAAGTGACTGGAATCACTGATAGGTACCAAAATGTCCCATGTGCCACTGGCCTAATATGTAGAAGTATGTAGAAGTACAACAAAAGCCCAGGTAATAGGTAAGAGACTATTATAACTGGGGGGGGGGGTACCTAACAACTTGGCAGCCCCCAGTGATTTAAACTTGCCTTTTCCTTTTAAGGTGTCAAATGCTAAAACTGAGGCCTTTACCACTCAACTGAACTTTAAAATTTCTCAGCAAGTCCACCGGCATTAGACTTATAACTAAGACAGTTTATCATGACTTAAATGCCTTCATAAACATACCCTTCAAACAACATATCTATTTTATTTTTATAATATAAATTAGCTCATTGCTATTTTATTATTAAGCCTTATTAATAAGGAAGATGAGACAGAATATTTGTATAATTCTCTATGCCCTGGTAGAGCAATGTTGGTTTGTTGAAAACATTTTTGCACGTTTATAATATCTGGAATATCCCTCTGCATAGATACATATTATTTTACCCTTCCTCTTCTATCTGCTTGCCGGCTTTGATGTGAATGAAGTAAACCCTTTCACCCCTGGAAGGGGTTAAGCAGAATCCCTGCACAATCCAATAGTTAATTCTGAATCTGCGCAAGACTGATGCGTTATGTAACAGGATGAATACAGCAGGTCACAATGGGAAGGCCTTTGATGCTCAGTAACAGGAAAAGCTTGTGGAAATTGTACCCACAGCTACGAGATCTGCTCTCTGAATAGAAATGGTTGCAAGATGAGAATGGGAGGAGACACAGAGAAAGATAGGGAGGATGCAGTTTTGCTTTTTAATTCTCTTCCAAATCCTTAATCCCTTTAGAAAATCAACACCAACACTGTATGTGGATAAAGACTTACCAGCTTTCTAGAACTGTTCAGCCTTTCCATTATTCAAATAGAGACTGAAATATTTTATGATTTTAGAACATAGAATTTCTTTTATTTCTGTAATTATTTAAACATGGAGTATGTTGTGTATTTAGCTAGCTGGCTAAATAGTACCATTGATTTTATAACCAAGCCATTGTACAATAAAGGGAGGGATGTAAGAAAAAAAAAAGTACAACTACGTACAAGTTAGAAGCTAAAATGATTTTCTCTGCAGAAAGTAGTAAGTAATATGTTGTCCTGTGCAGCAATCTCATGAGACAGAAATTTGCCAAGGGCCATTATGTGAGTCATGTGCATGTCATTAAACTAAAAACAGTATTTGTTGCATTTGTTGTATTTCATGTGCACACTGGTATGTTTTATTTGATAGAATATACACAGCTTGGTGCTCATCTTATATGGCAGTTTTCTTAAATACAAAAAGATGGTTTGCTATCATGCTTGATTCATTCTTGTTTCTCCTGATTATAACCTTGCTATCAGCTGTATTTATGTATACACTGTGGGTATGCTGAGCTTTAGGGATTAAGTACACCACTAACTTTTATAGTACTGTTTGATTTTAGATTCTGGTACTCGTGATGTAACTCGTGTTCTTGGGTTTTGTCTCTTGCTTTGTTGCCCCTTATACCTTTCACAGTGAGTTACATCAATTTTCCCTATGCGTTACCGTCTATTTACCTTTATCCATTAACCCTGCTTTGTATATTATATGTCAGCCCCTCATACTGCAGTGTTATTCAATATTCATTAATCAGGGAAAGAGGTCTGCTATATCCAACTACAAGTATTAGAAGAATTGAAGTATGGCATTTGCGTATCAGAAATTGGTCCAGCAATCCCACATTCATCTATGGACAGCATGGAATAGGCACTTTAATTTAGATGTGATTAGTTTGATCCTATTATATATGGTTGCTAGGGTTTCCTTCAAAAATGTTCCTTCAGCTGCATTAAAATTTAATGGGTTCTGTATGCAATGCCTTTTAGAAGTGATCAGATGTTAGTGGGATCAAGACTGTAGTGTGAATGATGTCTAGTTAACAACTTTAATACAGACAGAATGAATTTAAGTGTTTTAGCAGGAAAACATATGTAGGAGAATGCTATTTCAAAGAGCTTACTCTCTTATTGTACGAGACCAGAAACTAGAACATTAAAATTAAATGTCTCAGGTATCAGTCTGTAATGAAAATAGATCCCTGATAGTAAAAATATTCAAAAGAGTGTCAGAGCCAGGGAAGAGACACTGTATAAATGCACTAAGCTGTCTTTGAGAATACACTGATTTGATTTTTTTTAAAATTAGTAATACATCAGTATCACTTTAGGCACATGGATCCTGATTCTGTGTGCATTGCAAGGCAGTACTAGTACTATTAGAATTATATGTCAGTATGTGTATCTTTATTTATATAGCTCTACTTACACATGCAGTGCTGTATACTTCAACAATGATTTAGTAGTACAGATAGAGGTAACACACATGCAATAAATTAATATAAATAGACACAGTTACAAAGAACTGCCAAGTGATTTTTTTCCTCTATGGGGAGAGCAATTAAGCATTTTAGTGCTTAGTATTTCAGACATTCTGCATTACTTTTTTTGTTTTGTTTCAAACAATTCATGTAATGTTCTTAAATATTCTTAAGTCGCCTACTTCTGTTGACAAAAAAAGCATACCTTTATCTCTTCACAAAAAGCAGCCCATTATGTTTCTAGGTCAATATGGCAGTTTATGAACTGATAACTTCTAGTGGTCAGCTGCGCTAATGCTTTGCAGGCTGGTTTGTATTCATTTGAATGCGGAAATGTAGAATCTACACTGATGGCTCTCTATACACCCCTTAGCGCAGGGATCCCCAACCTTTTTTTACCCGTGAGCCACATTCAAATGTAAAAAGAGTTGGGGAGCAACACAAGCAGGAAAAGGTCCCTTAGGGTGCCAAATAAGGGCTGTGATTAGCTATTTGGTAGGCCCTATGTGGACTGGCAGCCTACCAGAGGCTCTACTCGGCATTATACTTAGTTTTTATGCAATTAAAACTTGCTTCCAAGCCTGGATTCAAAAATAAGCCCCTGCTTTGAGGACACTGAGAGCAACATCCAAGGGGTTGGAGATCAACATGTTGCTCACGAGCTACTGGTTGGGGATCACTGCTTTAGCGTGTATGTTGTTGCCACTTAAAGGGTTAAGTGTAATGTGCCACAGAACCTGTCCTGGTTGCTAGAATTACTACAGTTGTCTGTTATGTGACCTTTATCCTACATTGTATCCAGTCTATTCCAGTGCTAAACATTGCAATTCATATATAAGCTTTCATTCATAGGGTAAGATGCTTAAAAGTATAAACTATTACTACTACAAAACCTTTATTTAGTATACCAGGATTTAGCAAACAAGTGTAGATTTGCTGCCATGATTTTGGGCCCCACTGTGAGCAGATGAAGTGTGGTGCTAGTTTAGTACTGTGCTGTTGGTTCAGGCAAGCAGCTTGCACAGAGGAATAGGAGGAACTAAAGAGAAACTACTGGGCATTTGTGCCTCTTGACTTCCTTTAGACCTAACAGAAATGTATCTTCAGGGCCATTAAACTAAAAGTAAGGCCCTACAGATTTATGGATCCAAATGGAACACAGGACATGCATTCTATTCCTTTGACAGCAGGATAAGGTGTATGCTGTGATTGAATTAAGGAATACAGCCACTTATAAACTTTTGCT